>NW_020447196.1:593778-667214 GCF_003343035.1 Apteryx rowi | reverse complement strand
AGGGGCGGAGCTGCGGCGGCCCCCGGCCGGCCTGGCTGCAGAAGGGGCGGAGCTGCGGCGGCCCCCGGCCGGCCTGGCTGCAGAAGGGGCGGAGCAGCGGTGCCCCCCGGCCTGCTGCCGGCTCCAGGGAAGGCGAGGCAGCCGGGCAGGCTGGGCCCCCGCTCCGCACGAGGATGCTGCGCGCTGCCCTTCGGCGCCCGGCCTGGGCTGCCCGGAGCGCTTGGAAGGGAGCTACGCTGACTGTCGCGCTCGAAGGCGGCGGCTCTGAAACCTGGAGCGAAGCGCAGCCGGAGAGGGGATTTTACCCGGGGGTCTAAGAGAAAAGTTAKAACCTGCAGAAAGCAGAGAAGAGCTGGGTTTAAATTAGTAACCGTCACAGGTAACAGATGATAGCTTTGCTTCAAACTCCCTCTCCTGCGTCAGACTTTATATTCACAGCACATTCATTTACGCATTAAAAAAGGCAATAAACAAGTAAATAAACAAATAAAAAGACCCTCCCCCCCCCCGGCCCTGGGGAAACGCCGGGTGCTGCCTGACACCTGGCGGCCGCGGCCGCCGCAGCACCGCCCGAGCCGCGCCGGCACCAGGCTGCCCGCGGGGGCAGCGGGCGGCGCTTCGCGTGGCGGCGGCGGCAGCAGCAGCAGCGGCGCCACCGGTCCCCTGCGCGCGGGACCGACGCGGAGCTGCCGCGCCTGGAGCAGCAGCGCCGCGCCGCTCGCACCGCGCCTCCCGCCGCCGCGTGTCCCTGCCGGCGGCCCGTACGGGGCGGAGCCGCGGGCGCGGCGGCGCCAAGGGGAGCGGCGCGGGCGGCCATGGCGTCGGGCAGCGCCATCCAGATCCCCAGCCGCCTGCCGCTGCTGCTCACCCACGAGGGCGTCCTGCTGCCCGGCTCCACCATGCGCACCAGCGTGGACTCGCCGCGCAACATGCAGCTGGTGCGGAGCCGCCTCCTCAAGGGCACCTCGCTGAGGAGCACCATCATCGGCGTCCTCCCCAACACCAGCGACCCCACCTCCGACTGCGACGACCTGCCCTCGCTGCGCAGGTGCGCCGCGTCGCCCCCGCCATCTTGTGGCGCCGGGCCGGGAGCTGCTCTTGGCGGCGGCCGCGGGGTGCGTGGCCGGCGCCCGGAGCGAAGCCTGAAAAACCAGAGCGAGGGGGAAGAGGGAAAGGGGGAGTGAGCGGAGAAAGGGGGCCAGGATCGCTGAGGCCGTGCCACTTATTAACGAGTCTTTCCCCCAAGAAAAGTCTCACGGCAAAGCGGCCTCGCGCGTGTGTTTGAAGTTGTTTCGCGGAAGCTGCCCTAAACCCCAGCCGAGCGGTGTTTCCGTGGGATGGAGCGTGGGCGGAACAAATGCGCGCTGTCCCTCGCTCGTAGAGCTACGTCACACCAGCGCATTTAGTCAGGTTTTGCAAGGAAAGAACTTTTATTTATTTTCGTTAGCACTAGTTAAACGGGCATCTTGGTCGGGTACACGTGATCTGAAACATTTGATTGGAATGAGGCACAGTTTCGCCGAAGAACTGTAAAATAAAATACCCGTTTTTCTGGCACACATAATTTAAGCAGAAACATAAACATTCCTGTCCTCGTTGAATTCAGTTAAATTATTAATCAAAAAATGTTAGGTGTTTGCAAATCAGGTGTCTAGTTATATTATTTTAGTTAGTTTAGCAGTTAGCTCATTCTTTTTGACGTTTTAAGGTCTGGTTTTCTTAAGCTGTGTTAGAAAGGAATTGTATGTTTTGGTTACCTTTATTTAAAAGGAACTAAATGTCCCAGGAAGTTCTTGCAACCTGTAGCTCTRTTGCTTGTTGATAAGAAGTACGTGAAATCTGCTGTTGAAGGTTCCAAATAACACAAACGTTTGACCTGTTTTTAGGATTGGCACTGCTGCCTTGGCAGTTCAGGTGGTTGGCAGCAACTGGCCCAAGCCACATTATACATTGCTGGTTACGGGCCTCTGCCGATTCCAGATCCTGCAGCTGCTGAAAGAGAAGCCGTATCCTGTTGCTGAAGTTGAACAGTTAGATCGACTTGAGCAGTTTACTAATCAGCATAAATCGGAGGAGGAACTTGGAGAGTTGTCAGAACAGTTCTACAAGTATGCAGTGCAGGTAAATTATTTTAATCCTATGCATTGTGTGTCTGTATATGTATTTGGGGTTTTCTGCTTGTTTCCTGTCTGCCCCCTCTGCCTGTATTTCTTATATTTTTTCAGTGCCAAGTAGAGTTTCAGTCCTTCTGCCCCAAAATAAATGTTTTTATTACAGCATAAGGTTTCTGTGTTGAGTTCCAGTGTCTCTATGTAGTTCATTGCAAGATAGGTCTAGCTGTATGTTAGTTTTATAATACCTTGGTATTGTTTTTTTTATTTAGCAATACTATAAATATACTTTAGTGAATGGAATACTTTTGAATAAGTTTTTCCAGATTTCCCGATACGTATGGTGATTGATTTGTAATAAATACTTTATTAAGGGGGGGGAACAAACCCTCTGGAGTCTTGTTTATAAACAGATGTCCCCAACCATAATGAAATTTTTTTTTAAAGGATGTATAGAAGGAGAATCATAATAATTTTAAAGTAACTGGGAAAGTTATCTTTTTCTTTTTAATGGGGTGGGAAGAGAGAGGGGAATAAAAGATGTAGGCATTGAAAAAAAAGTGTTGGAGACTACGATGATATTTATGAACTTCTCCAACAAACAGAAGACCCGAAGTCTTGATGGCCCTATGCTGAGTTAGTAGCACTTAGACTTTTGTGTGGATTTTTTTTTTCCCAGTAGCTTTTTGGCAAATTACCTAGACACATTTTATACTGAAAAATGCAATTCTTTCTAGTTTGAATACTTGTTTAAATAATTTAAAAAGAAACATCAACAACAGTGAATATTGTTCAGTCTGTGTTCCTCACAGCTGGTTGAGATGCTGGATATGTCTGTTCCTGCCGTTGCAAAGCTGAGACGTCTTTTGGACAATCTGCCTAGAGAAGCTTTGCCAGATATACTGACTTCTATCATTCGTACATCCAACCAAGAGAAACTTCAGGTATTATGTTCTTAAATTTTTTAAGGGGAATCAGGTATTTGCTATTTACAGTTAAATCCATTTTTAGATAATTTTGAAGTTTTTTTACAGTTGAGATTGTACAGTGCTAATGTTTTGCCGGAGCTATTTGTGTTACATCTAAGTGTGTATTCTTGTAAAAAGTTTTCATGCTATTGTTTAAATTTTTAGATATATAGTATCAGTTCACCTAATAATTAAATGAATCTAGTTAGTGTTGGAATCCCTTTATTTTATAGAATAATAAAAATATCATATGGATTTCCCCTTTTCGTGGTGAACAAGATGATAAATCTTCCTTCAAATTGTAATGATGTCTTGCTTATTTATCAGAGTTGATAAGTGATTATACATCTCTTAGTAATAACAGCTCCTGAATCAGTTATATTTTGGTCTTTAAAAAAATCTTTTTTTTTCCCCAAAAAAGGGTTTTTTGCCTTTTTTAATACAGAGACACTATAGTTTTATTTGCATCTTATGTCAAAATAAGGTTGTACGGTAAAAAGGGTGCTTGTAGTTTGCTGCTTACTAAGTCTGATTTCTATATTCATTTGCTGTGCTTGGAAGCTTTGGTGTTTCTTTCGTTGCTGCCAGTGCCACGCACGCAACCTCAAATTGAAAGCATGACTTACATTCTTTCAAAACACACCAAATAGAGATTAATGAAGTAGTTCTAACTGAAGGTGTGTACTGTAGCTGAATCTCATGCTGGAAAAAGGTACATCATTCACCTAAAAATCAAACTTACCATGTTGAGTTTTTTGTTAGAAGTGATAAAGAAGAGAGCAGCCAGTGGAAAGTGTGGAAATACAGACAGCCTGATTCTACCCATTTCCACACATCAGCATCATTAAACATGAAAGTGGAATAACGTATAAAATGGAATAATGTATAAAATATTTTTAAAAGTTTTCAGGCATAAGGTGATGTTTCTGGGTATGCCTGAGGAGATTGTACCGTAACTTTCTTAGAGAACTCTCTCTTCTCTGAGGTTTAATAACTGAGGAATAGAATACTGATAGATGTTTGCCACAGAAGATGCAGCTGAAATAGGAAGACGCTTTACAAAGAGACGGGATAAGAGATTCTTCTTAGGTACTTTGTAGTTTTGGAATCCAGACTTCCTGCTACTTTTTAAAGTATACTCAGGCTTACAAATCAAGGGTATCGAGTCTTTAAATTATGTATAACCTCCCTGGACCAGCACCTGAAATTTTTCCTTCATTTAAGAAATTTCTTAGAGTAGATGTAACATACTGTGATTTGCTTTGCCGATAGAAAACTATCAACATACAGTAGATGAGAAACAATGCTCTCGTATCATTTTTTGAAGGTTTTTGTTTACTTCTGTTGTGTATAAATGGTCTTCCCTGTTTATTTGGTAGATTACAGTTATACAGCTTTTGGTTTGGATTGACAACAGATGTACAAATCCTGAAGTAATATCATAGACTTGAGGTTAGATTTTTGTGTGCTGTATTCTCTTTGCTTTTCTTACCGCCTCTTTTTTTCTCAAACCATCTATTCCATAGCTCTGGCCAAAACACCATAATAGAATTCTCTGCCTTCCCAAAATTGATGAGCTATTAGCATGAAAATGCTGGCTACTCATAACTCCTTGCTCTTAGATTTTAGATGCTGTTAGGCTGGAAGAACGGTTCAAGATGACTATACCCTTGCTTGTTAGACAAATTGAAGGCCTGAAGCTGCTTCAGAAAACAAGAAAGCCCAAACAGGATGATGATAAAAGGGTATGGACCTTTAAATGTGGGATTCTTAAATATCCTAAATAAGTATAAAGGTGCACTTTTAAACAGGCCAATGAACATACATGATTTTAGTCTGTGTACAGGTCTAATCTGCGGTCATAATGTTTCATAGTCAGTCTGGAGCTGTAGAGAACACCCAGCCAGCAACTTTGACTATTTACATATCTAAGCTGTCTAGGCATTATTTTTTTTAATCTGACTACTTTTTGATTTTGAACAAAAACTCAGATTCCTTTGAAGAATCATTTCCCAGTTTATCTGCACTGTGTGTACAGACTGAATTTTGGCCTGTGCAGAATTTGGAAGTGAAAGATGTACCTTTTATTAATGGCATTGCAGGCGAATGATAGCTTTTGAAATAACACATAAAGAATGTGTGTTGTGAAACATGCAATTGAGCAAACTGTAGCAGCCTAGCCTTGTGTTGCATCTAATCATACCTATGTGGGTATGTTTACTAAAGAGGAAATAATCAAGAAACAAAAAAGGAAAGGAGAAGTGACCCTTCTTTTTTGTAAAGATTAGGTTTATCCTGTTTAATATGATAGGCTGCAATACCAAGCCTTTTAAAATATCATGAACAACTCTTAATTTTGTTCATCTTCTACTACCTACTAGTGATGGTTACATGATAAATACACTTAGGAAATACGTACTAAAAAAAAAGGTGGTGATCTTTTAAAGTAGTACTGTTAATACTTGTAGAACATGTTTATAAAGTTTTAGATCAGATTAAAATCTTATTATCTGACTTTTTCTGTAATGGAGACCAAAAGGACTCTCTCAGCACCTTGCATGTTTTTCTCACGGTTTCTGTCCAAAGACAAGTGCACATCTTATTTAAAAAAAACAAAAACTGGTGCTATTCTGTGGCTCGGTTTTCTGTGTTATAGGTTGTAGCTATTCGTCCTATTAGAAGAATCAATCACATTCCAAGTGCTACAGAAGATGAGGAGGAAGAGGAAGATCATGATGATGTCGTCATGCTGGAAAAAAAGATTAGAACATCCAGTATGTCAGAACAAGCTCTTAAAGTTTGTCTTAAGGAAATAAAGAGGTAGGAGATTTTCAGGTGGTGGTTTCTTCTCTTATTTTAATTTTTGAAAAAAACTTGCATTACATCTTTTTTTCCTTGATACTATATTTTTGTTGGTTGTGTCTGGGAAATAATTATAAAAATTTTAGTAGAGTGCGGTTTTTCCTGTACAAATTTAATCACTTCATGTCTTTTGAACATCAGAGGTGGTGACAGAAAGAAATATGAAGTGTCCTAGATTTAGAAATTAATATAACATTAAACTACAGGCTCTAGGTTGCTATATTTTGAAGTGAAGACTTCAAAAAAAAAAAAAAAAAAAGGGAGGGGGCAAACACCATCCCAGTTGTTAATAATAAATGTATAAAACTGATCCAGATATTTCAGATATAGAGATCTCTTGAGTCTTTTTTTTCTTCCTCCATTTTTCCCCAGTGAGGGAGATGAGTGTACTGTCTGTGATGATATGATGTTTCTTCTTCAGTGAAAATGCATAGATACTGTGCATGCAGGGAGATAATCCTTTGTATCAGCTTGATTTAGTAATTTTTTTTCTTTTTCCTTATATAATATATGCATAAGGAATTGTCTTTTTTTTTTCTGTTCAAATCATATACATAAGCTATTTTTATACAAAGACAATCTCCTTATTGTTGGAATAGTGACTTGCTTTTTTAATAATATGCTTGTCAGTGTAATAAGAGGGTATATTGATGACCTCAAGTTTGCTAAATACCTGTCTTGTAGTACAGGTGAGATCTTACTTTGCAGTTAATTCCTGGATAATCTAATGAATTTTGTGCATGTATTTCTAGATTAAAGAAGATGCCTCAATCAATGCCAGAATATGCTTTGACCAGAAATTACTTGGAACTGATGGTGGAATTGCCATGGAACAAGAGTACCAAAGGTGAATTGTTGACTCTCTTGCACAGGCATTTTAGTACAAGAAGCCACCATGTAAACACTTATTAGGCCTGTCTTACAAATTTTTGTTTCCTGGTCTGACAGTAAAAATGTCATTCATACATTACTGAGGTCTTATGGTCTGCCTGGTTTAAAATAAGATCTTTACTGGATAGCCCATAGAACTCAGTTGTACATCTAAAAATGTGAATTAAAAAAGCATTAGGAATATCTACACAGAAAAATGAAGGTGTTATTACTACAGTCTGTGCTAGTATCGTGTGTGTGTGTGTATACACACCCCTATATATATATATATATATATACACACACACACACACACATACACACACACATATATATATATATATATATATATATATACACACACAGACGAACACACACACACACCCCTATCATAAATATTGGAATATGGAATACCACAGTGCAAAATGAGGTTAGGAGAATGGGTATGTATTCAAAGAGTCCCTGGAGGAGTTGTACTGTGTTTGCTAGTCTTTACGAAAGTAGTATCTCTGCATTCTTACAGCTTTTGTTATTTTTGCTAACTACGTTGAAGTTAACATTAATCATATTACATTATTATGGCTATATGGCAAAACAGTATTAATCAAATCACTATTATACTTTTTCAAAATGATGGATTTCTTTCCATAGATTTTTCTCACTGAAGTAGAACTAGAACACTGGAATAATTTTTTTATTTCACTTTTGTTAATCTCAACCCTGGCAGTACTCTGATTGTTTTCTGTTTGGACTTGCTTTGTTTTTCATGCCTCACTGCAAACAAGTTCATAGTTCATGGTGGTCACTGAGACGTCTCTGTACTTTAGAGTCAGTTTTGGATCGCAGCATTCAGAAGTTATGTTTATGATGTGCATTCGGAAAAACAATGTAGAATAATTACTGTAAAGCTGTTTGGGGGAGTTTTTTCACAAGAAATTTAGGTAGTGTTTCTCTTATAAAAAAAAGAAAGAAAATTGCATCAAGCTAATTGCCATCTATATGTCAAATAAAAAACGTCTGTAAACTTCTGGATCATTAATCTTCTTGAAGAAAATTCTGGCACATCTGAAATTAGTCAAGTTTGGTAAGGAACAAGAGTGTGGAAAAAATGTAATTGTAGTTACTTTTAATAGTTACGACATCAGATACAATAGAAAAGCTTAGTATCACTTCAGCTTTGTACCATAGTTTTGAAAGTTGTGAGATTGATATTATTAATACAGAACACAAAAATGGAAAGTGAGGAAAGGATAGAAAATCAAACATGACCTTTTCCTGCTGACCCTCAGGAGTAGATTAATTAAGCAAAATGCCCTTCCAGAAGGTGTTCTGCTAGGAGAAAAGAATTTCTAATTACTTTTAGCAACTATTGAAGACTGAGGCTTTTGAATGGCATTTGTAACAATCTGATTTTAAAAAGAAATTTATTATACCATACCAGCAAAAACATCTCCAATTTTTGCCTTCTTAGTACATGTGGTGATGAATTTCAGTCTTTTTGAACTAGAGCCTTGGATGTTCACAAATATTCTTGTAAATATTTTTCTTAAACATTAAATTGTAAAAAGATCAGCTTACAAATGTCAGTATATTCAAAGAACTCCAAGATGAGTAAAGTGTTTGTTGACTTTTATGGCCAAAACTGTRGTGTGCTGGTGGAATGTTTCATTGCTGAAAGTTGCTCTTTCAGCTTGCAAAGTTATACCATGTCACGGGTGATTTGAAGTTTGTTACCTTAAGCAAAGTTTCTATTCACGTGTATTACACATGTGAAGGTGCTTTGGCCTTCTTCTTAGGTACAGTAAATAGAAATATACATTAATAGACTAAAAGCCAGAAAGTTATGATCACTAATGATGATTTTGTTCAGTGATTCATTAAAAAAATTCGCATGATTGATGAATTTTATATTGATGAACATGTTTGAGAATATGTTTGTATCTTTCATACTATAGAACAAATTGTTTATGTCTTAAAGGTAAATATGCTGATATTTTTTCTCTTGTCAATAATTGATAGATCGCCTTGAAATTCGTGCAGCTCGAATTCTTTTGGATAATGATCATTATGCTATGGAGAAGCTGAAGAAGAGAGTTTTGGAGTACTTAGCTGTCAGGCAGCTTAAAAACAACCTCAAGGGACCCATTCTTTGTTTTGTGGGTCCCCCAGGAGTCGGTAAAACTAGTGTTGGAAGATCTATTGCAAAGACTTTGGGTCGAGAATTCCACAGAATTGCTTTAGGAGGGGTCTGTGATCAGTCTGATATTCGAGGCCACAGGTAACTAATTCTTCCTCTCCTACTTGTAATTTTTTATTTTGTGTGTTACAGAAGGTATTGATTATTTTCATTGTTTAGCTGAAATGGAGAAAGCATACGAAAGATCTCATTTCATGCACTGTAATTATGATTGCTCACTCAGAGGAGAATTTTAATAATGGGCATGGGCATTTAGTGTCGAGATATGGCTTTTAAGCTTAACTGTTGCTGCTTGTGAGGGTACAGAATGGAATAATCACACATGGATCTGGAAGACTTGCAAAAATTTAAGAACATCAAAGTTCACAAATTTGAGACTTAAGAATTGACGTACTTTGAGGATAATGAGAAAGTGCATTTATGTTTCTAAGACATTTCATCTTGAGTCAGTTTGGCACTGTGAAGAAAGATTCAATAGAAAGTCTAATGCAAACTTAACTTTCTTTTCTTAAATTTTGGATCTGATTTTTCTGCTTTTTAAAAGGGATGCCAAGAATTATATGGACTAGCATGTAAATAGCAGTATATTACTTATAAGCATGTTCTATAGAACAAAGAACAGTAAACCTGGTGCTTGCAAGTTTCTAGGGTAACAACTGAATTGTTCGAATATATCAAACTTGTTAATGTACTATTCTTCCATTTTAAAATGGAAGTTTTTTTCAAGGACACTTAAGCAGTTCAAAAGAGATTTTTTGGGAGTGACTTTCCTTAGGACTTTTTTCTAATCTTGCATCTCCTTATATATCTACTCTTTAGTCTTTTAAGCCATTTGTTCATATTAGTCTGCTCCCCACTCCTTCCGCTGGAGGCATGATGAATAGATAACGTAGATCAATGACTGCTGAACATCTCTGTACCATTTTCAGTTCCTATAATCACCTTTTATGTCTCCTGCAGTTAGTGTAGGAGATTTGGGATAATTAACTTGGTAGTGCTCTAAGGATCTGTAAAACCATCTTGTTGTTGTTTTGAAGTCATGTTATTGAATAAAATTTCCCCTTACAAAAGTTTGTAAATTACTGCAAATTAAAGCTATCAGTTCTTTCTTTGATGCCCTGTAGCAGTTGTTTTGCCCAGTAACTATGCTGCTATTTTCAGTCATCAGTGTACAGCATAGTTTCTTGCTTCAATTCCAGATTATGCTGTAATTTGACTTTTTTTTTTTTCAAGGCTTAACAAGGACCTTGATGTTCTTGCCACTTCCCTATGTCATTTTAATGACAATTATTATAAGAAATATTCTAATAAAAGTTCATTTTGTGGTACCAGACTTCCAAACGTGTAAACTAGTTGCATGTGTGAACACATTAGAGTGGCGGAAGTTAACAATCCCAGCTGGAAGAAATGCAGGAGACTCACTGTATTGTGTTGTGCTGAAGCTATGCATAAACTTCTAGGAATATAGGCATACGATATATTTCTGGGAATCTAGACTATAATATACTATCGATCACTTACTAGACTAGAACACATGAGATAGGAAAAAGTGAGGAAACAGTGATTACATACTTGATGGCCACTTGAAACTTCAGTGTTGAGTAGTAAACCTTTACTTAGGCACCCTTGAAAGAATGAGCACTATGCATTTATTCCTGTGCAGATTCTTCTGTGGCATATTTCCAGGAATTTTGTTTTCTGGAGAGTGCTTGACACTTATCTTTAGTTTGTAGCTTGAAAGGAACTTCTGAAAATATTTTCTTAGAGTAGGTTCTGTCACCATACCCAGCAGCTACTGGCGACTAAATAGTGAGTAGCAGAAATCTGTAGGTATTTTTGTTGTAATGCATCAGTTTTTAGTGTGCAGCAGCACTGTGTTCATGTGATTGTTTTGTAAACCTTTAATATCTGCTCTTTTTGCCACCTTACTTAAACACTATTGGAACATTAAGGAAAACTCTGTCCCCCTTCTTTGGTATGTGTTATTCTTGCAATTCATAAACTGTATTGCTAACCATTGTTTAACAAATAATAATTCTGATGTTTCAAATTACCTGTGATTTGGATCCTGAAAACTACTTGAAAGGAGATTCAACATGTTGCTATTCAAACTGAAACCACAAGAGGCTGTTGAATACTAAGCATTACAGCGTTTAAGACGTTAAGTAACTTTTGCAGGGCGGAGTTGGACTTCAGGCCTCCTGGTGGGGAGACCTGCTCTGTGAAACTGACGTTATGAACAGAAGTAAAGCTGTCAGCAACTTCTACTGAGTTGCCACTAATTCCTTACTGTTTTCCTTATTTTATTTTTGGCTTTCTATCTTGTGCTTACTTTTAATAAAGACAGCTAGAGTTGTGTGATAATGAGATAAAACTTTTAAATTCAGATGTTTGTGGCTGTCATTACAGTATTTTTTGATGGCTTTATTAAACTATAAATGCATGTTGGAACCTAAATTGCCTTACAAATTTAATATCTAAAACTTTTAACTTAAGATCAGCTGACTGGAAGTATTTGGCAAGACAGTGTATTTTTCATCAGGAAAAATACCATCTAATATTATCAAGAATTTAATGTGATAACTTTTCAACAAAGGCCCAAACCAAACTTTATAGCAGTTAGGAGGAAGAGGAGTTATTCATCCCTTGTAGCCAACCACTTTTGCAGGTTTTGTGTATGTAAAGTTAAAACCAACAGTTTAATACAATTTTTAAAATCTGCTTTAATTTTTTTTCTGCTTTGCTATGTCTTCAGAGTAAGATTTAATCAAGTTTGAAACTACAGCTTTTCTGTAGACCTGTCTGTAATGTTGTTTTGCATGAATAGATCGTCCAAGTTAATCCCAGCCAAGTGAACCCATACTGTGCTTCCCGTGGCAGTCACAGAAAGGAATTATAGAAGTGGTGTGAATGTTTGGAGACATAGGTTGCTGTTCTCTGAGTTATACTGTAAGTAGGCTTATTTTCTGATATTACGTGTTAGGAGCCATTCTTTTTCTCTTTAGGAGAAAGTAAATAAGGAGCTCCATATTAGGCTGAAGTTAAAGTTCCATTAACGTTGCAGAAACACGATAGTATGTTGGTGGAGGCCTAATGTACTAAAACATTTAAGAAGAAACTGTTTCTGTTTCATTTGTAAGCAAACACTGCCTAAAATAATGTTTACTGTGTTTGGCCACTTACTACCCTTGTAGGTGAAAGGCACATGCTGACAGATTCAGCAAACAAAACTGAACACGTTGGATTGCAGCACCAAGGGGAGTGGTATTTCAGCAAGTGTGCTGTTCTATGTGATGTATAACTAGGGCAATCTGGAGACGCCCAGTTTTTACCATTTAAATGTGGATCATGTGTCTGCAGCTGGAGTTCATGTGAATCCTTTCTTCACTGGGTGAAGACTAGCAACTACTGTTCTATTCCCAAAATAAAGTTGTCATCTCAGTACAAAAACAGAAGTGCTTTATCAGGCATCCTCCAGCTGTCATTAATGTTTACCACTCATCTATACCATCTGTAAAAGTCTGCTGCTTTGCATTTGATGTTAACTTGCATTTAAAGAAAAACAAAGAACCCTGAAGGGCTTGTTGAACTCTTTTCTAAAAAGCTCACTGCTTTTAAGATCTCCTCGGTGCTGATATATGGTCTTATACAGGAACTGTGTGATCTTTTCTCTTGCACGTGTGTGGTTTTCTGTTTTTAAAAAGGAAAATGTAATTGCTGCTTTTATTTATAGTGGTGCTAGTGAGATCACCATGAGGCTCGTTGGTTTTTTTTCTTCATACTGGCCTCTGTGTGAAGTACTCTTCTATCACGTTGCTGTTCAACCTTTAGAAGTCTGAATAGTTTTCTTCTGGTTTTGGTCTATGCTGAAGGCCTTTTTGGGTGCATCTAAGTATGAAAAGGTGTGATTCCTGACCAATACAGCTGTGCTAGCAGAAATTTGTAGTGCAGGCATGCACTACAGTTAATCAGGCCACTTGTTTGCAAAAATAAACCTTACCTTCTACAGCATTCAAGGTTTGTGGATTTTTAACTGGTATGATTGTAAATGGTACTAAAAACATTAACAAATTACAGACCTTTTGTGGCATGAGCTCTTAAGGTTGCTTTTAATTGTTACTACACAAGTGAGGCAACCAGGAAACTTGATCTGTACTTCCTGTTTTAAATGGAAAGCAGCTGATTCTTTCTAGCTTTAATACATGGAGAGAAGCAGAGTGTCAAAAAAATGAGTAAAGCTGTGTTATGTAAAAGATGCTTATGCAGAATACTGCTTTTCCTCCTTTTAACTCCATCTAAATAGGGAAAATAATATCCTTACATTCAGTGGCTACTGTTCACAAATAGTGGTGTTCAGTTTCAAAAGTTACAAGGCAGAGGTTAATGTCCAGACAGATAATGCTCATATCTGCATGTAATTTTAATATATATTTTTTTAATGTAGATATCTGCAGGGTCTGTGTTATGGAGGACTTTTATGTTGAGATGTGTTCCATAACACAGTAGAAACAGGCTATCTATATTTTTATTTTTAAGGTAAAATATTAAGTTATTGTTCTTTATCATCCCACAGATGACATTTATGCTAGCATTTCTGATATGCCTTGAAGATTTTGGATCTTTGATTAGTATTATATTAAAATAGATCCTGATCCATCTCTAAATGAAGATGTATCACAGAATTAGACTGTTATAAATGAGAAGAGTGAATTAATATCCAGGTATTTGTTATCCTAAAATTGATAGTCTGAGTTTGTATTTCATGATAACTGATCAAATTATGTAAATAAATTTAAGCATGCTTTAATTAGAGATTTAATGCATTGATTAAACATGTTGGAGTTAATTGTTTAAATTTACCATGTCTAGAGACTTTTTAAAATGCAAATGAGAAGAAGAAAATAAAAGGCAAAGAAAGAGTGAGAATAGTCAGTTGTCAGGTGATGGGATGAAGAGCAGAATGTTTCTAGCCACCCTGTCATTTCATCTTTTAACCCCAGTTCTGTGGAGACTGACTCATTTGCAGAGCTGCTCTGTTGCCAGCAATAATTCCTTTAATTTTTTCCTTTGAGTCTCTTGAAAAATTCATGGGTTGTACAGGTAACCTTTTGGTAACACTGGACTCATTTCAGTCAGACAGTAGTTTGTTTTCTACATGGTAGCCAATAACACAAGGCATATTTGGGGTAAGGGTTTTGTTTGTTTGTTTTTAGCATTTTAATTTAATGATTTTCTATAACTGTTGGAATGTTTTTCATACCCCTTGCTTTAGAAGCTGCTTGATTTTGATATTCTTAAAATTGTATTTCCCCAAACTGTTGGCTTGATAGGCCATGTTATCTTGAGTATCTTCCTTTTTTGCTTTTTCTTCACCACAGATCTTCATAATTTTCTTTCCGTCTACCTAATGTATTGCTTATTGTAAAATGTTAGAAAACTTGAATGTATACAATAGTCATTGAGTCTTACTGAAAGACGCTTATCTGTCAGAATCTTCTATTAAAATGTAAATATGCCATTAAATACCCAAATCGACTTGAATCTAAAATGACTGTGAAATGCAGTCTATTTTCAGGGTTGAGGGAAAAAAATGCATTTCAGTCCATTAATAACAACAACTTTTGCTGCTTATCAAGTATATTTTGTAGCAATTTGGAAGAAAGAAAAATCTCTTCCTGATTTTTCAAAAAAAGTCTTTATTTAGAAATTTTCTGAAAAGTTTTTAAAGATGGGAAGGATGCATGAATATAATTAGACATCTTATTATTCAGAAATCCTTCTGGTACTTAAAAATTTTATTATCCTTTGACTTGTGTGGGTTTTTTTTTTTGCAACTGCATGGTGAAGGTGGGTAGTGAAAGTTGGTTATTCACAGTGGTTCCCTTTAACTAGGGAAACCCAGTTTCCCTTCATTTAGTTTATAAACCAAAGCTGGGGGGGGGGGGGTTGTAACTAGATGGAACATAGGTATCTGAAATTTTTATGGAATTTAAAAGGATCATCTAAAATTTTATGTAAAAATACACAAAGCTAATAAAAGTGTAATGTCTTTTATAAAAGTAAAAAATAAGACGTCCTTTCATATCTTATCTATAAATTTAAGCACATGCTTGAGAATAATGTACCAAGCAAGTAAGAAGAATGTTTATTATTTATCCCAGAAATAGGATAACATATTTAGGTAAATATAATGTTAAAAAACATTCGTGTTGCGTTGTCTGTGAAGTATATAAACTGTATCTACTGGTGCAGTAAGCACCTACTGTAAAACAAAAAAATGGCTGCAATGGTTAGCTTGGTTCCATTGGCAAATGATTCACTTCTGTGAGCTTCAGCTCTGCTTCATTCTCCTAATTTTCTGTCAGTGTTTTATAGGATCCTTTCATTCTTCTGGCAAGGTTGACTGTGTGCAGATGGAGAATGAAGTGACATGCTAGTATAATAGTTCCCCCATGCAGATTCTGGACCTGTAATAGGTGTTGTGTAGTTTACCCTCAATGGAGAGGAATCCGTGCTCTCGCTGCAGGGAAAGAGTCTGCACAAAAGCAGTGAGGTGATAAACTATTGCATGCTGGCTGCTCCGGTCTTTAACAGCTGTCTCATGAAGGTGGTAATAGGCAAACTGAAATTATATTGCATTTCTAGCTATTAAAAGATATTAAAAACTCTTATTTTTACTCAGATCCAGAATTAAATACAGTAATTGCATTTGTTCCCTCAGTAGTTAAATATTACACAAAACTAATATTATTGCTACATATTATGAGTTATTTTTATGTTTTAAACCTTCTCTAGTATCTTTTGAAATTACTCCTACGGTATTTTTGGTTTCATCTTTCTAAATGTCATCCTGTTTATTTTGGACTGTATTGAAACAGCTCATATGGCAAAGCAGGCCTGTTCCACATATCTGCTTTGTGAGGGTCATGAGATAGGTACTGTAATTCAGTACTTCATGTATCTCTTTCTTCTGAGTGACCAGCATTTCATACTTTTAAATATAGTATTTTGTTTACTTATGGCACAAGCAGAAAAGAGTATGATAAATGCAGCAAATGGGTATATATACATGTAAAAGGTGGTTCCTCTGTGTGCATTGCGGGGGGAAAAAAGTTTTACCAGCTTTGCTGAATAAATTTGGACTGATAATTTCTTGTTCCTTTGCACTGTTCCAGGTTTTATTTGACTGTTGAAATGACATAATAAATAAGAAATATTCTCTTTGTGATTAACAGTTAAAGCACGTGGTACATACGATGGGCATCAACGGTTCGATGTATTTGGAATTTTGCCCTCATTTGTAACACACTTTGTGAACTCTGTTGAAACAATGAAAAACAGTATCACTATTCTTAAATGTTAGTATTAATGAGGTTCCCAGATCTGATTCAGCTTGTTTATACAGTTCAAGGATGCCTGTACTGAATCATGTGAAATGCCTGTAAGCTATAATGTTTGGATGCGCTGTAATGCATATGTAGTTTATCTTCCTGGACTGACTGATACACTAAGGAACTGGAATTTTCATCTGCTGATATAATTGGTTGTATTAGTTCAAATGCATATTCAGTACTTTTATCTACTAATTGCAGAAGTTTTTGCAAAAAACAAGAGTTGTTACAAGGCTAGAAATTCTTATATTTTTCTTTGAGTTTTATTTTTGCTCTTTCTACTCCTGTTTCATGCACCTGACCCTTCTTTCCCCACACACGGTTATTTCTCACAGGCGCACCTATGTTGGCAGTATGCCTGGTAGGATCATCAATGGACTGAAGACTGTTGGGGTTAACAATCCAGTATTCCTGCTGGACGAGGTTGATAAACTGGGGAAGAGCTTGCAGGGGGATCCAGCAGCTGCCTTACTTGAGGTAAGAGATGTTAAATTACAAGCTATGTTTCATTTTTAACTAAAAACTTTAATACTGGGTTCAGAAAGGAAGATACACTTGAGGAAAGATAGCACGATAATCTTAGCTTTTTTATTAAAATACCAGCTAGTGTGTTTTAAAGTTCTTGGATTTCTCTCAATTTCTCATGCGCAATGTAAATGCAATCACTTGGTATATTGAGTAAGATACATTTAATGTCAGTGATCTGTACTTAAACACAAAGATGTACATTGTGCTGAACTAAGTAAGTGTTCTGTAGCTTCCAAGAATATCCAGGCCTTAATATTACTTGTTTGGGGATTTTAAGACATAGATTTTTTTTTTAATAACCAAATACTGTTAGCTGTAAGAAAGAACTGTAAACTATCCAGAAGGTAGCTGGACTTTTTCAAGTTTTCCCTTTCTTTCTTGGAACACTTTTAATATATTTTTTAAAGCTTTTGATGGCACAGGCTTATGCTAGAAGTAAGCATGTTACCTGGCATATAAATATGATTGTTGTGCATCCTTTTATCAGTATTTTTTAATTGGTATTGTAATTAACCTTCTGCACTTAAATTTATCATTTAAGTCACGGATCCCCAGTCTTTGATTAATTATGATGTGCTGAGTGTCTTTGTTTTCAATGAGAGTCAGCTATTAAATGTGTGTGTGTGGTTTTTTTCTTAAGACCTGGGACTCGGATCAAGATAAAAATGAATCTAATGTTGAAGTACATGGAGTAGTTATTTTATTGCAGGGAGTTTAGAGGTGTGAAAATTGACTTGCTTAAAGACACAAGTAGCATCTAGGAGAAGTGATTAAGGACTTTTGTGAAGGGGATGTTTTGGATTATTTTGTAAATTCATCACCTGTAGAAATGTTATTAATGAGGTTAGTTGCTGGGATTTCAGGACGCTACAACTGAGTCATTATGATGAAGATGAATCAAGACGTATGGCTTGCAGGCTTTATGCCTCTGAGGCATCTGCAGTAGAAAGCAAGCAGTGAGCTGCCAGAAACTTCTTCCTCCCTTCTTTTTTCCTGGAGTATAGGATATGAGGATAAGCCAGTACRGTTCCTTTCTCCACAGCTGGGACACACTGATTTATGTATTCAGCAGTTTCTTTCTAGCAGTTTGCTGGAGAGAGGAGGGAGCATCTCCTTGGGTATAGGAACGAAACAAAGAGCATGGCCTTCTCCAGCCCACTGTCAGTGCCAAAGGCCATGCACATCTTACTGCCCTAGAACTGATGAAGGGGAGAGGTTGGGATGAGGAAGGTGAGGGCACAGTGAGGCTGGGCTAGACTGAAACACATGGAGCTGTACAGAGCAGATGTAGGACTAGTGCTGTTACTGATTTTGGTATTGTGTATGTCTAGAATTTCATTATACTGCTGTGTTGTTATACTTTTTACCACTCTTGTATGTTCTGTCTGTCTGTAAGAGGCTACTATCCTRTCAGCGGTTTAGCTGGACTGCTTTTGTGATTATTCCTTTGGCTGTTTCAGTCAAAATGAGTTGGATTCTTAAAAGACAGTTGTTTAAATTTTAAGCCACACTGGCTCACTTTCACTGAAATGATTTAGGGAATAATCCTAGAATCATCTCAGATGGCAGGCTGAGGTTTGGTAACTTCTGTAGCTGGGAGGTTGTGGGTGGGAATGAAAGTAAATGATTCTGGTAACATTTGTGAATCTTTTTAACTGATGTTGCTTAATACAGTGCTTTGAATATGAAAATTCCTACTTAAAGTGAAATTTTTATGTCATGAGCTCATCTGTATGTTGTATGACTTTCTACAAATGCAGTTTGTCATTATTGTCTTCCTGTTAGATACTGTAAAATTACTATTTTGATGAAGCCAATCAGTCCTTTGAAAATCAGTGTGTGAACAGGTTATGGTTTGAGCGCTTTGTTTAGGTCTTTGCATATTAACACAGACTAATAATAATATAAATGTACTGAAAGATACCATGGATTCTCTTTTTAACTTCTAAAAATGACAGTTAAGATCCTATAACTCTGTATTTCTCAAGCGTGTGGTACACATTCCTAGAATGCATGAAAAGCCTCCAAGTGCAAGGAAAAACAAGCAGGGTTGTGTAACAAATATTCAAATGCATTTTCTTTATATGTACTTCCCACTTGCAGGATTTTATTCTTTGCTGCTATTGGTAACTAGATCTGTTTCTGAGTTTGCTGGTATTTCTTCAGTAATTTCTCCTTTAGATAGCAAACTAAACTGGCCTTGATGTAGTCAATGCATGGATAAAAAATACTGGAAACACTGTATTTTGTTAGCTAGCTGGCTGCTGTTTGTGAGGCAATCAAAATCAGTAATGAAGCAATGATTTGGCATTTCTTGGAAAGAGAATCATTTGGGGGGGGTGTGGAGGGAAGTGTTCTGATCATGAAACTGTTCATTAATGTTATTAATTACATTCAACCTCTGCTGTTTATGTTTGGTTATTTTTTGCTGCTTATCCTGCAGCAGGGATTAGCATTTCTGTCCTTTTCCTATCGTGCTAGGCATGTGAGGGCAAATGAAATGATTTTTATTATTGAATTATTTTATGTGTGAGTTTTTGATATTTTGCTGCTGCTTTGAGATGTTTCTATTTTCTGTATTTTAAAACCTCMTTCTCAGTGGCATTTAACTCTGTTCCTGCCATGGAGTATTCCAGCTGAGGCTCTTCAGGTTAGCTTCCACCTGTCTGCTTGGGCTGCAGTCTTTATGCAAGTTATTGCTAATTGACCATTAGTTGCATCTGGAGAAGTAATTGCTCTAGTAACCATGTCTGGGTGCTGCTCCTGTGTGAGATCTGTGTATCCCTCTACTCCTGTCTGTAAACATCCTGAAGCAGGTGCTTTACCTCTTCTGATGGGGAACTCATGCCTGGACATAAATGGCTTAATTTGCAACTGCTTTTTGTGGTTTACGTTGTTGGAATGAGCAAAGGTAGCTATTACGTAGAAGAACAAACAATAGTGAGTGGTCACCTGACTGGCGAGTTTGTTTTTCAGGCTGCCTCTGCTCATTTGGTAAGTGCCATCATTAAGTTTAAATGGCACAGCCTTTTTTCCTGAATGTGTAGGTGTGTTGAATTCTCACTGGCTCTGTACAATGGGGTATACTCAGGGAGAAAATTAACATACCCTATAAGCTTGGAAGCGAAGCTTGGTTTTTATATTTACTGGATATGTGTTTAGTTGTGGTGTTTCTGTGGAGTTGTTGCTTAAGCAAAACAGAATGTCTTCCTATTTCCAGTTACTGTTCATCAACAAAGGAATGTTTTATTCTAAATTTAGATGACCTCTGTTTAAAAGAGAAGAAAATAGAAATGGATCCAAGTGCCTGATAGTGAGTATCTGTATGCAGGGAAATTAGACCAGGAGCATAGCCAGGCAATTAACTGTTCATGGAACTTATTCTGGATTTCGTGGTAATAAAATGCTGGTACAGAGATGCCTTTGTAGGCATGTGAGCTGTTGGCTGCAAATTAACCAAGATGTTTTGTTCACTGAATATTCTTTTTGTACTTAGTATTTTTCTGTTAGTTGAATTTCTTTGGAAAATTTTTGAACTTGAGCTTTAGGACAGATACCTAGCTGAAGAACAGTTCTATGTGCTTTGAAAAATCTGTTTTAAATGCGTAGGCATGATATTGTTTTATGTATTATTTTAAGAAATTGTTACCATGACAAAGAATTGTTAGTTCAGAGAAATTTTAGCCTTTGTAGAAAATCTCAGATAATTCACATTTTTACATATTTGTTATCCAAGTTGGTTTTGATTACAACTTGCATTACCTTTATTGGATGGTATTGTTTGGACAGGAGCACAGCAGCACTGTTTTGTATATTATAGTAAATAATACTCTAGTCAACAGCATAGCACTAAGTGGAATTCATAAGAAAATCTTGTTACATACTAGGAAGGGGAAAGAGATTAATATGCACATGCAGATACCCTTTCTAAAAAAAGGGGGGGGGTGGTCTGGCAGAATACATGGTTTCCAGCATCTTCAGAAGTGGTTGCAAATGACTGAGCTCATAGACT
This sequence comes from Apteryx rowi, assembly GCF_003343035.1. Lineage (NCBI taxonomy): Eukaryota > Metazoa > Chordata > Aves > Apterygiformes > Apterygidae > Apteryx > Apteryx rowi. Next base: position 646,275 of record NW_020447196.1, on the reverse strand, counting down.
GGAATTTTGTGCAAATGGTGCCTATCAATATAAAAAGAATGTAAACTGAATTAAGATTTGTGGTTTAAGTCATGTTTGAAAAATCTACAAAAGTAGACTTTGAATGGGAGACTAATGTTTGATATAGATCTTCTTTCTTTGAAGAAAGTTTCTRGAGGCCGTGTTTGGATACACTGCATATGATTGTTTGTAGTGTAGGACTAGACTGTAGGACTAGGTGAGGTAAGAGGTATCTCTAACTCTATTGATTGAATTATTCATCAGTGTACTTGGCTAGTCATGAGACTTCAAGGCCTTTGCCTTCATCAGTAAAGAAGAGAGTATATGATAGCAGCTGCCTCCTGGAGAGGGTAAGAAAAGAAGCTTTTGAATAACTTGCAGCCAGTGAACAATAACATTCACTGAGTTACAGCCTTACTTTTAGAATTTAGGTACATGCTTCAATATGCTTAAAGATTTCACCATAAGGGGAAAGTATGACTTTATTACAGTCACAGTAAAATTCCAAAAATTAGTTTAAAATCTGTGCAGTATTTCAAAACTAGAGCTTTTACTAATTAAATAAAATCAGAAATTGTTCTACTTCAAAAAAAATCTGCTGTGTGTGTGGTGTGCAGTAAAAAGGTACTTTGATAGTTCTTTGTGATCATAAAACATTTCTATTCTGAATTTTTTTAACTTTTCAAAGATTGAGCAGGATTTAGAGTAATAAAAATTCAAAATTGTTTCTTTTCTAGTCAGCTAACAACTGCTCAAATTCAAAGTTTTTTAGAATTATTAACACTATTCATGGCTATAATTCAAGTTGCTAGGACAAGGGGCACATTCATTTCGGTATGGACATATAAATTATTTTGACAGCAGTGTGCTGTTTCTCAGGAGATGCTTAGGTCCCATTATTTGTAACATGAGAATTATTCATGTCAGCATAGCATAGATAATTCATCATGTGGGAAGAAAAAGCATGACAGTAATTTAAGGGAAGAGATGGAATGAAGGTGGTACACAGGTGGTGGTATAGAAGCCAAGTGTAGAATACTATATACAATGAACTTTCAATTTTTGGCACTATTTGAAAACTAGAGGAAGGCACCTTAATACAGCCATGATCTGTATAAATACTATATTTATCACCTAATAGTGAAAAACAGCATGTTCAAATAATAGCTTAAATATATGCAAGTAGAGTACTAGCCCATATAATTAGTAATAATAGCAGTAGAAAGACAACACTGTTTTTTAAGCCATAGATTTACTTTCTCTGTAGCAATAAATTATTGAGGTTTGTCAGAGTGCATGTTGTTATTCTTCAGTGTTTATTTAATTTTGTCTTGTTTGGGGTTTTTTTTTGTTTTGATTTGGTTTTTTGATCACAGAACTTGGGGGAAAAAAACAATGCAAAGATTGTGTTAGGAAAGCCAAAGCTCACCCAGAGTTGAGACTTGCAAGGGATATCAAGGGCAATGAGAAGAGCTTCTGTGGCCACATTAGTAGTGAAAGGCTGAACAAAGAAAATGTGGGACTGTTTTTGAATAGGGCAAGTGATTTAGTGATAGTAGGCAAAATACACAGTAAGAGAAAATACGTACTTTATCATAGAGCAACATGTGCTAAGTCGGCTGACATCAAGCATCTGCATGTTGCGTAGATGAATACATTCCAAGCTTTTCTATTTCAGTTAGTGGATGCTGAGCTTCTAGAAAGGTACTTACTGCTACTGTTCACAAGGAAAACTGGTTAGAAAAATCATTAAACCCTGTTAGCCAGTAACTTCTGACAAAACCCTGCCTAGTTTTGGCCTTAAGATGTGGAGGCTTTTTGATGCAGAACTGGAAGCCCCAAGAGCTCTATCTAGCTGGAGGAGACCAGCACAGTCCAGGCAGCGTGTGGCTGGGATCTGAAAGCTTCTGGACTCCCATGTACTTGTGCATCTTTAACTCTGTGCTTTTAAGTGCTGTGCCAAAAACTGAACGTAGTGTGGAAGATTAATTTCAAAGCCTATTAGTAGTATGTTAGGAGAAAATTAGAACGATCTTGAATTTTTTTAGTATAATTTGATCCTTTAAAACATAAACAGAAAAAACAACATTGAGTTGAAAATACTTCTCCAGGTATATTTGCAGTCGACTTCCCCTTTACCTCTTCATGAATTGACTGGAAATATCAGTCCCTGACACCGTGAACTGAATGTGACATTGAATCTTTAAGGTGAGGGAAGACTGAGCAACTCTTTCTGTGTGTGACCTAGCCAAAATAGAAATGGATGTTTTAATTTTTTGAGGACAATAGTAAAAAGAGTTTTATTTTGTCCATTCATTGATGGAAGGCAAATACTTTATTTTTTAAAATAATTGTACTGTTCATGTGCATATTCTAAACTGAAAAGGAACTATTACCTATCCACAGTATAAATCTTAAAGGTAGAGTTTTTGAATGCAGAGTTAGATTTTTCACAATGACTTCAGTCCTGTGAGAAGAGTGTGGCCTGAAGATGAAAGACCTTTTCAGCCTTTGGAATCAACTGCCTGCCAAAACTATGCTGACTATTACTGTTACTGTTGCATATTAGAGGACTTGAAGCAGAGTCATCAGGAAATTAAAAACAGAAAAAAAGTTTGAGGATTGTCTAATCTTGAAAAGGCAGAGTTCATTGCTTGAGAAGCTGAAAGAGAAGATTCAGCTTTCAGAAGTTTCTGATACCCTGCTTTACAATTTTAACTTCATTGTGCACACTTTATCTTAAAAATACTTATGCTATTTGAATTGATCATGTTGACTGCTAGGTGATGCACAGGAAGCATCTATTTCATTGTTGCTCTGAACTGGACAGAGTATTAAGGGCTGTATTACAAACTTTTTTTTGCATGTGGTATGAAATCTAGTGATAAAATAATCACAGCTAGGCAGAATATTGAGGACTAGCCTTTACTAATATTCAAAGTGTATATTATGAATGTCAAGTCAGATTTGACAGATTTATGTGTAATATAATAAAAACGTGGATATTTTATTTCTAATTGAGCAACTGCATCAGTTCATGTTCACTTTTGTTTTAAGGTTTTGGATCCAGAACAAAATCACAGTTTCACCGATCACTATTTAAATGTAGCTTTTGATCTGTCCCAAGTCCTTTTTATAGCTACAGCCAACACTACAGCTACTATCCCACCTGCTCTGTTGGACAGAATGGAAGTCATTCAAGTTCCAGGTAACACTAAAGTGCTTTCATTAAAATGCCTATTGCACGTTTTTAATGTTGGGATGTTTTTCGTTAAATAAAAAGCAGTTCTGTAAGATAAGCATGACAGGAAACTAGACTGAATGACCAGACATTTCAAAAGAGACCCATCTGGGTGCCAACATGGCCTCTCTCGTGAGAATGAAAGGTTTTAGCATTGCGCTTATGAAAATTCAGTTCTAAGTATATGGAGATACATTGATACATTCTGTAATAATATGTTCACTAATTGATATGTTTATATGCTGCTGATGGCTGATAGATCTTTTTTAAGATCTCAGTGAAGAAATTTCTGCTTTGAAAGACTGAAATTMTTCTTGTTCATGTGAAGTTCTGAATAACCACAAAATATCATACTGACAGCCTTTGATATTCTAGCTTATCACAGACCAATTGCAGTAACTAACTAGATCTGATGAAAAGAAGAACTGCTAAGTGTAACCTAGTTACTGTAAAGAAAGGAATCTCTTGATGATTTTTTTTACCAGTCCACAAATTCATAATTCTGAGTGAAAACTGTTTGCAAATTATTAGGACTTGTGAAAATGAAATTGGATGTGAGCACTGCAGGTGTTAGAACATAGGTTTGTAAGGATTCAAATAGAGTGACTGCTGCTTGTAACCAAAACATGTGAAGGTGACTAATACTATTTTTATTGTGATGTATACTATAAATATATTATACAAGTATAACTTTTTTACACTATGATTTATTGTGCTTCTCATTCCCAAAATCATGTTCTGAAAGATCGTCAAAATAAAAATTTGGGTATTTTGCCATAATGCTTACAAGTATGTGGAGGAAAAATAGCATATCCTGTAATGTGCTTCAGTTACACTTTTTCCTCTTTTTTCACAATATATTTGTCATGATGGAATAAATTCTTTAGGATGTCTAAAGCCTATTGGAGCAAAATTTGGCAATTCTAGAAAATCCTGGAAACTAATAGTATGAGAAAATAACTTACTGAATTGAACTGTTTCCTGGAACTGGATTTGGTAGTCTGTGTGAATTAATGCAGTAGAGAAGGGGCTGTACCTTCAGAGAGATCAAGGGGCTGTGCACTTTGGGCATTCCCTTCAGACTGCAATTCTCAAACCGGAGCTGAGAGCCTGAGTTCTGCGTACAGTAGCCAGTCTTGTGACTTCAGCGCTTGCCAGGCTGCAGGAAAAGTAGGTCCCACTCTTGGCACTGAAAGTTATTTGTATATTTTCATGTTAAATAGTGATTTGGTAACATACTGCAGTATCCCTTTCCTTTACAATGACTGCCCTAACTGTTAAGATAACTCTCCAGGGAGGTTGGTACCTTACAAGGCATCAAAAATACCAGTCTTTCAGGATCACGGAAAGAGACTAGTGCTGTTTTATTTGTTTATTTTGTGTGTGTGTGTGTGAAATCCAGTTTTCTAAACTATTCAGAATATGCCTAATGCTTACTCTTTCACATTAAGGTCCCTTTAGAGAGAGAATGAGCTTGTGGTTCTTGATCGCACGTACCTAAAGGCAGACTTTCTTAACTCTTTAAGCTGGATTATCACTAGGCTGAGTATTTTAGGTACCTAGAACATAACTGCTGTAAATGTTAGTATCTACAGAATGATTTAGATTCTTCTGAAGTCCTACTTTAGGTGCCCAAGTCATTTTTGTGGATCTGGAGGTGTCTTGGGTGGGAGATAGGGTTATTATATTCAATCAGGTACAGTTGTAAATGGGTTATAAATTTGATATTGTAGTTTATGGGCAAAATGATTAGTAAACGTATGCTTTTTCTTTTGAAGGATATACACAGGAAGAAAAAATTGAAATTGCACACAGACACTTGATTCCTAAACAGCTTGAACAACATGGCCTGACTCCACAGCAGATTCAGATTCCACAAGTAACCACTTTAGACATAATTACCAGGTAAATCGGTTGTTCATTGCTTTAAGTTTTAAATGACTTTTTTTGCTGGTAACTAAATTATTTATCATATGAAACTTTTCTTTAGATTCATAGTCTTTATATATTCAGAATTCAACAACTGGTAATTTATGGAATGCTCTTTCCAAGCTCCTCTTAGCTCTTCTCTCCATACTAAACAGAAACATTCTTCCTTCGCTAGAGATTTCCTTGATCTAGTATTTAGAGTGTGAGTCGTAAGCAGTTGTGTTGGCACAATTGACAAAGCAGTATGAATAGGCAGAAACATTTCAAACTAGTATTTCTTTAGTGCCTTCAGCGTGTGAATCCATGGTCCTTGCATAATATAATCTTTATTTTAATCAAGTTTTATTTATGTTATCTTCATAGAAAAAATGGAGATCATAATTTTGTTTATTGTGACTTGATGGGCCATGTTTGTCTAAAAATTGCAACTAGGTTAAAAAATAAAAATGTGTTTTAAAATAGCTTTTACTAGTTAGAACGACTTTTTTTGTTGGACGTGAGAGAAAAGAAATCAACCAAAACACCTTTTAGGTATGTAACTAATTCATTTACGAATGAAGTAGTATGTCAGTATTCAGTGAATTGGAGTATTTTATGACCAAAAGTATTTTTGAATTTAGCAAGTGTTATTGTCTGGTATTTATTTTCAATTCATAGATTAAAAGAAAATATACTTTTCCGATCAGTTCCTCTAATTTCAATGAACTAAATTTTGAATTTAAAAAATATCCTTGCCTTTTAATTTTTTACACACGTGAGAAGAGCTCAGTGTCATTGGAGCGTCATTTAGCATTTCACTAAGTTTTGGCTTCAGGTGTTAGTCGTCTCTTCTTCTGACTCAGTGGTTTGACTTTCTTCACAATTTTATCAACAAACAACAATTAGTTTGCTATTAGCACATGAATTTTTTTCTATTTATTTGAGTAGTCTAAGGCCTTACTGCTTTCTACATTTCATTTTATTTGGATGTATTTTTAAAAAGAAAGTATGTTTAAATTCAAAAGACATCTCTCTTATTAAAAAAAATACTACTTTTTACCTATCAGTAAAATACTTGTGTCTATGCTAGATACACTAGAGAGGCAGGAGTCCGCTCTCTGGATCGGAAACTGGGAGCTATTTGCAGAGCTGTGGCAGTGAAAGTGGCAGAAGGACAGCACAAAGAAACAAAGCCAGATCGTGCTGAAGTGGCTGAAGGAGAAGGTTTGTATCTTTTGCATACTTTATTAAAAAGGAAACTTCTAATTAGTCACTGAGAAGCTGATTTATCAATCTTTCCCCTGTTTTTATGCTTCATCGGCTTTTTTTTGAAAAAGCTTTGCAAATAGAGTGACATTCTTTTAATGTGTGGATCAGGTAGTGTTGATCTATGGCTTGGGACTTAAATGGAGTAATCTCAACTGCCAGGATGATAACTGAGCAATCCAGTGGATCTGTTTCATATCTTAGGTGTGCAGTTAAGGTTTGTGTATGCTTTCATATCTTGCTAGGGATTTTTATACAAATCTTTCACTTTTCTTTTTTTAGTGAGAGACTAAGCAATGGCTTTAGTTATTGTACTTAAAGAGGTACTTTGTAGCTCTTTATACTGCACAAGCTCTACTAGCTCGCAACTGGATCCTGTTATTTTATTGTACTCCAAAATAAATATGAACTTGAAGAGCTTTGAAATTGGGAAGGTTTGGGGACTCTCTTTGTGTTCCTTTAAGAAGGCAGCATCTATGTCACTTATGGGTTTAGGGCCATTCATGAAACTCATTAGCTCAAATAGTGTCCTAAGAAGTGATGCTTCAGTGGTCTTTAGTGATAAAATCTTGCACTTTATTAACTGTCTGGAAGCTTTGACTTTTCCTTCAAGTCTGCAGGACCAAAATGTGGTTGTTTTGCACTTTACAAGTACTGCAATTTGTTTTGATCCAGGCATGAAGTAGCACTCATTCTAAGTCCCTTGGAGCTGTGGTAACTTTCGTCATCTTTAGTAAGTCTGTTCTTTCCCATGTTTACAGAAGATAACTATTTATTATTCCCAGTGATCCAAACATCTATAAGTCTGTCACCAGCTGCAGCATTACACTTTTGTGAAAAGTTATTGCTGGACTTAAATGTATAGAAGTTCATGGTAGTTAACCTCTTCCTGCTGCAACTAGAACTTGTTATTCTGTGAGAATAATAAAGATCTACTTCTTGCATCTTTCGTTCCCTCTTGGCCTGCCCTTTCTTTCCCCTGGTATACTGAAACATATATTTTATAATAAAATAAAAATTCTTCATAGATCGGAAAAGGAATGTGTGATATTTTCAGCCCATATCCTGGTGGAGTTCTATCTGTATCCATTGTATTAGGCCACGTTTTGCCATCTTGCTTCAGGCAAAATGCTCATTATCTGTGGCACTGGTTGTGGAAGAGGACTGCAAGATTTACGAATCTTACTCTCAAGAATGTTGTTGTGCTGTCTGTTTCTATTAACTGATTAATTGATTGTTTTCCCGTCTCCCATAAAAATATTTATTGTCATTTAAAATATGATATATATATATATAAAAGCCAGGTTTTGCTAATTTTTAAAAACATCAAACCTTGCCCTTCACTGCTTAAGAGAGGTATACTTTCTATCTAAAGTATAAGAAGCTAAGAAGGATTGTTCTGTCCTTGCATTTCTGTTTGGGCTATTCTGACCCCCCCTAAAATTAGATAAATGCAGTTTGCAAGTCTGTAACAGTTTATCAGGAAAGTGCCCAACAGTGTATGTTTGAATTTTCCTTTTGGTTCAAAAAAAGCCTTTGATTTTTGTATCCCTTTCTTAGCAATTTAGTCAAATCAAGGCATCTCAACTCATAGTGGGAAATTGTGCAAGGGAAACCATTCTGTAGAGAACACAGGTTCTTAAAACAGAATGGAGACTACTTATAAAATGTTATTTACCCGAACTACCTTAATGCTTTTTTCATTTCTGCATTTTCTTTTTGTTTTCTCTTGGTACTGTTGACTTTGGCAGAGCTGTTCACCGGTTCCCCTTTTCCTATCAGATTGACAAACCTGAAATTTCACACTGTCCCTCTCTCCGTGCTGCATTTTTGTTTTAGATAATCTAAAGCAGAAGCATAAGTGCAGTTTTCATATTTCTGCTCATCAGTTGGTAATGAACTAGAGTCAGGCATGCTTTCTTCATGAGATATCTTCTATTTCAGTGGTTTATGTTGGAATTTTTTAATTGAAAGTGATTTTAATGGTCTTTCACTTTAATGGCAACATCTCTGTGGAGTTGGAATTACTACTATTTACTGAGTTTCTAAAGTTCTGAATAGTACTAGTATTGTCTGCCTCTTCCATGAGCACTTTCAGTAGGATTTTACTTTCAGTAGGATTTTAGTAGGACGTTACACTGGAGGGTCAATATCGCCTTCCGCAGTTTACAGTTTTGGTTGCAGAGAAGTGTAGTACAGTCACCTGGGAGGCCAATACTAGCAATTCAGGTAGAGGTTTCTTGAGCTCAAGCTGCTATACCATATTTTTGCCTTCTTGAGAAAATGTACTACACTATGCATTTTCAAATTGTGCATTTACTTCCGTTAGAGGAAACTTGCAGATTTTTTGTTGTTGAGTGTTTTTGTGTTTTTCCCATTAAATGGTGAGTGAACCATGGGGTCTTCTCAGTGTTTATTTACTACTTGCACTGTAGAGGTAGTATGTTAAGACGGCAGTGAGTATGTGTGATGTTTTGTGACAAGAAACACTGCCAGTCTGTCAGAGAATAACAGTGTGCCAGAGGACACCAGAAAACAGTAGGGGCAGAATGGCTGCTTAGTTTTGCTCCAGAATACTCGTGAACATATACTACTAAACAGACAGCTGTGTGTTTTGATGTTTTAAAAGATTCCACAGCTAACCTGATGGGGAAAAACCCTGAGTATTAACATCTGTACAGCAGGAACAGTTCCAGACTGGTTTACAGGAGGACAAATGAAGAGACTCATTATGGACTCCTTTAAAATAAAGCAGCTTGTAAGTCTGAATAGTGACTGTCTCCCACTTCAGAGAATAAAATCTGGGGCGGAAATATGTTTGATGTTTGTACAAATACAGTGCTATTAATTAGAAAAATATACCAAGAGGAGTTTTACCCACAGTAAAAGATTTTGTAGCTTGTCTCTAAAAACCCATTTATTGATAGTCTTTCAGCTTTTCCTTGCCTTTTTTCCTTCACTCAGTATTTCTTTTGTGAAAATTAAACCTTCTTTTAACTGTTTTTTTAAGATCATCATAATAGCCTGTGGAAACTATCTGTAATATCAGAAGATTGAATTTGGCCTACAAATTAGTGTTTGCTTCTCTCACAGTAGCTGTGACTGTATGTGGAAGAACAACTGTGAAATGTTAAATTGTCCCACATACATTGAAAGGAAAAGCTTTTAAGACATCTTTATTAAGGCTTTCTATTTATATTGCATGCTGCATTTTGTATACCTTTTCTCTGTTGTACTGGATTTTTCTGAAATACACCTGAACTGGCTTTTGAACCAGAACGCTGAGCCTTTGGGCTATGGTGTACTATCAAGCAAGATCAGGTATCTTTACACTGTGCTACTGTCACTTTTGTAATAGTAGTTTTGACATAACTCATACTTTTAAAGTATAATTTTGTACTGGAAGGATAGGTATATCTAAAATGTGTTTAAGGGTCTAATATGATTGATGAATTAAGAAACGTGTCATTCTTCTCTTCAAGACTTTTGATAAAATAGTAGAAAAGTAGTTTCAAAGAACAACTCTTGGTACTGTGAAAAGAATCATTTTACTATTAAAGCACAAAACAAAAAGGAATTGTATTAAACATCTCAGTCCAGTGAGAGGGCTATTAACAATGTTAAAATTAGCACTGGACTTGCAACTTACCCCAGCAAAAACAGTAATTGCAAGCTAAGTTCTTCAAAAGAGGGCAAAATGCTGGCATTTTTGGTTGGCACACTATTTGGAGTAGGCCCAGAAGCATTGAGCTGTGAACAGTTGTCTGTGCTTCTGGAACCTAACTGTCAGTAGGAAAACGCTGTATTAACAAAAGGGATTCCAAGGGACAGGTGGGTCTATAGTTAGTCTTTGGTATTACAAAGACATGTATAGAATAGTGCAGCCTGCAAAGTGTGTGGTTTATTTTGTACTGATAATGTGTTTATACTCAGCTGTATTTTTAGCAGAATATGTCACTTGTTGGGAGTGGGATTTTTTTGTTGTCTTTGTTTGTTTTAGATTTTGTTTAGCTTTCATTCAATCTGGAAGCAACCAAACATTTAAAACAAAACCCAGAAATATATATGCCCAAACTCAGATACTTATAAATTGATGGAAATAATGGGTTTTATAGCCTAAATTTCTTTCTTTGACTGTAGTAGAATTTTTTTTTTATCTTTTTGATGTGTGGACGTTTGTGCAGTTGTGCATAGTGATGATAAATTTTTGTTTATCATTAACGGCTCTTGAAGAATAGGTAGTCAAGGTATTGTAACTTCTTAATAGTTTAATTTTAAACTATTATGTGGCTTTTTTCTTTCTTTATCTGTTTCAAAAGACTTGTAATTCATTTTTGCTTTAAATATTTGTCAGTTACTGATGTGGGCTTTAGACTCTTCATTAACACATTCAGTTGTCATGAGTTGTGAAGTTGAGAAAGCAAGCTACAGGCTTGCATTAAGGATTTGACTTGCTAAAGCATATTTTATATATGTTTTGTAGCATATCAGCATAGTGACACGGTGCCTATTGCGTTTATTCAGCTGAGTGCCTTCTCATTTGTGGATTTGTAAGAAAAGTTGAAGGAAATGAGGTGATAGAACCACTAAATTTCCATCGCTATATTGATTAAATCAGATTAGTAACTCAAAGTGGAGCAGTGGTTTTCAAGGCTTTGTAAATGTGAAGCTTTTGACATTGTTTAATAGCGGAGCTCTAAAAATGGAGGATACCTGCCATAGCAGAACTCATGCAGGAGATACGCTGTCAAGCTGTTTAGAGCTTTCCAAAAATGTATGGCTGAAATAAATCGGCAGCTTTGTGTTGCCTTCCTCGCTCTTCTGACTCCTGAGCTTTATGACAAAGTTGACAAGTGGAGGAGTGTTAGTTTGCATCAGTCATTGAATTTATACAGTGAACTTCAGCAAAAGCAAATGGAGTCATTTTTCAGACATCTCCAGGGAGTCATTCTTGTGTACAGTAACACTATCTGATATTTTACTGAAAGACTATCTGAGATTTATGAGACAATCATCTAGTCTTTGACACTGGAGGAAATTCTAGCAGTTATAAAAATATGTGAGACTCTCCTACCTATTTTAGTGCAAGTGCCTCAAGAGTACAGCACAGCAACTGTGTACTCAGGCATCATAACATGATACAACGGTTGAAACCCAGAAGCAAAAAATGATTTATGTAATTCAGACTTGAAAGGAAGTTTAGGAAAAGTAATATTTAGCTACTAATACTCAGTACATGAATCCTATCTACATTGAAACTAAGGCTTCAAAAATATTTAAATATTTCTATAACCCAGTAATACAGTTTGTCCTACTACTTGGGAATGAATCTGCACTCTTTTTTTTGAGTTTAGTTTGATCCAAGTGGTCAACTTGAACTAAAACATGTAGTCTTTATTCCTCCTACTTCAGCTTGGGCATAATGCATTTTAKTCACAAAATCTGGGGTTATAAACTTTTTTATTTTCTTTTCTTTTTGGTGTGTAGAGAGGCATTAATATACCTGGGCTAACATTGCTGCTTTTGCAAAAAGTGACATATTCTGTATTCTGTCCAAAACCGAGCACTTCTAGCAGCACAGGGTCTTTCTTAGCACTGGGAAATTGGTTTACAGAATCTGATTGGCATGAACGCCAGGGTGGTGTGACTGCAGGCACTCAGGCTTGAGTTTAACTGTGCTGAGGTTAGCACACTTAGTAGTTAGCAATAGTAAAAAAATGTAGTACTCAGTACTTAAATGATACTTAGCCAGTCTACGGAAATGTAATATGTAATTCTTTCTCCAAATGCTTGGAGTTACATTTCTGTTTAGGCCAGAGGCGTAAATTATATCAAAAGTTGGTTCTATATGCAGAATATTTTACATGTAAATTTATCTAAATATTCTTTCAGGAAAACTTCAAATTCAAGTGCTTAAGTGCAATACACATCATGATTCTCAAATAGAATTACATTTTATGGGAGAATTGTCAGGAAATATTAGTGTTTAACTTTTTAAAAACACTGTGCCAATTGGAGCCTGCTTTCTCAGTCACGTGAACAGGATTCTGCCCGAGCTGATGGACCCTGCGGGAGTAGAGTGCACGCAGCAATAAGTGCAAGCGCCCAAGAAAGCGTTGGTAGGACTAGGGTCCCGGGAAGGAGTTCCTTTCCAAACGAAAATGTTTTGGAAGTAACACTGTGTGAGTATGTCTTGCATCAGATGCAAGTTGGACAAGGGAAAGTTGCCTTTAGATGTAGTTTCATGCTGTGCCTGATTCTGATCAAGGACTGTTGTCCATAGGGGCAATCCCATCCTTTCCTACCTAAATGTAGTTTTGTGGAGTTTGTTAGTTAATTTGGAGAGGTGGAAAGAATTGTGGGTCATGTGCTGAAGCATCTGCTGGTGAATCACTTAAGGGAAAAGGGCATGCTGCTTTCCCTTTTCTTGCTCCAACTCAAACCCCTTTTCTTTCATACTTACTTTCTTTTTATACTTTATTGTAGTAATTCAACAAATCAGAATATGGTATGTTTAAAAGCTGTTTAAAGTTTTCATGTTTCCATTTTATTCTTCTATGTTAGTCAGTATAGCTAGAAATCTTTGTTTTTAAGACCACTGTATTACTAGTGCTTAATTTAAATGTATTTTATGAGGAGGTGAGAAATTGCTACATGGTGAGGAAGTTTTCAGCTCTTCCATTTACTCACTTTCATTGTATCTCTAGAAAAAAGTGGAGGTCTTAAATTCTTAGGTCTTTATCTTTGTGCCATGGAATTCCTTTTTAGAATAAATCCTGATTTATATATAGTAATTCATGTGGCAGTATTTACGCACAAGGTTTTGCATCATTGTGGGAACTTTCAGAGGCAAAGACTTAAGGAACATTGACTTGATCTTTCCTGAGTAACTTTAGATTCTGCTGTGAAAGTTTTACATTCAAACATAGTCTGTTTTTTTAGTTTAGCCATTTTTTAAAAATACTAAAACAGCTGAGGATGGTGTTTCTTTCACTTAAGTGGTAGTGCAGTAGTAGATCAGCAGATGTTTCTAGTACAGGGTGCAGTTCCTGTTAAGGACGCTTCTTTGACTTAGTTTATTTCTTTAACTAAACTCAATGTAAGATGATAAAGCTGTTGTCCTAGCCAAAACTCCTGTTCCTAGAAACTTGAATTTGACTGTCTTTTTTTTAGATGGAAGTGTCATTTCAGTTTTTTTATGATTTATGGCTATTCTGCTAGGATGGGAAGGGAATATGTATATGTCATCATTAATGGAAAAATTAATTACTTGTGTCTTTATAAATTCTTCCTAGTCAACACGTCTAATAAGGTGATAAAATAAGACTTTTTTCCTTCAAAGAAAGTTAGTGTTTGTAATTACATTTTGGAATATCACTGTATGCTCTTATAACAAAGTAGAAAAGGTCAGAGTTTAGGTTAACACTTTTGAAAATGGGGAAGTCTGGAGTTTGTTATTGTTAAAGATTATAAAATGGGGTCTACTAGTTAGATTATATAAGCACAAAGAGTTTCTTATTCTTTTTATAGGGCAGGTGGTCTCCAAGCTTAACTACCGATTTGTTTACAAGAAGTCTGTCTGCTTCAGCTGTTTACAGAGAACTGAGTGAAATAAAAACAAGCAGAAAAGGCAAATCATTGCGTTTGTTAGGTGGTAAAATAACTTAGTATAGCACAAAAGCAGTTGTATTTAAACTCAATTTTGTTTTAAAATATGAATTGTCATATCAAATTGCTCAGGTTTTTGAAGTCCATACTGTTGGAATTACAATCTGATTTGCAGGAATAGCACGCAGAGTAACCTGTTTTCTATACTTGCTAGTATTTATGTATTTAAATTTATTGTGTACAGAAAAAGTAGTTCAACAAAAACATAGAGATATGCTGAAACAACAGGAGGGCCAGCCGACAAAAGCAGTGTTCACAGTAACGGAATTGGATTTATGCATTGAGCAAAGAGTTGTTGTAGAATGGAAAGATCAGTGGCGGCTGGATAATAACTACCTGATTTGAGTGCTGTATGAAAGCTGAACTGATGTTATTATTATAATAGTGATGTAGAGTGTTTTCCTTGATACTGTATGAAAGCATTAGTGTGAATTGTACTGTAACAATATTAACTGTAAAAAGGCCTTCTTTATACATCAGGATTAATAAAAAGGCAGTTTGTATCTTGTGAAATGAGACATTCGTGCTTCATCCGTTCTGAAAAATACTTTTGTACCACTGTACACCTTTCAATATTGTATTAAATAGATTAGATCAGTGATTTGTGTCTTTCCATAACGTTTAAATTTCTGGATCTTCAATTGTTGCGCCTGTATTAAAATGCAAAGGAAGCCATTCTCACCATTTGAATGGGAAAAAACAAAAGTAGATAATTTCTTAGAATAGTGGTGCAGAAGGCTTGAGGCTCAGTATGCAATACTGCATAATGTAGACTGTCACTTTAAATGTATTAAACTTGTGTGTTCAGGGTGGAATGAAGTATCTTCACTATATGTATGTGTACAATGCTTATCTTAATGGCAGCCTCAGGGCAGGGAGGCACTGCCCTAAAACTCTGCCACGGAGTCTTAGAAATATCTGGATAGTTCAAGTATTTTTCATTTCTGTGATAAACGTTTCGCTAAAATACTGCTTTGGACTTTCAAGAAGACAGTAATGAGCCTTTTGCATGTGGATCAAGTGCAGTGGGAGAATGACTGCCTGCTTACGTTCTCCCTTCTGTCTCGAGGCACTTGAGTATGTTCACAGTGTAGGCCTGGTACAAATGATGTTTAAGTTCTTCAGCTTATTCATGCAAACATCCAGCTACACAGTCTGGGTTAAAATAATTTTGAGGCTTTGATATTTACAGGGTCCCCATTAACTGTTCATTTTAACATTTGTGTAGAAAATGGAAATGTTGTCACTAAGGAAACAGTTGTACTGCAAAGAAATACAGTGATACTTAAAATGGAGTAAGAAAGGAACGTGCTTTTGAATCCGTAACTAGTGCTTTGTCTGAGCCCTTCCTTCTTCATGTCTCTTGAGTATATTGTGTCTGGAAGTGTTAGGCTAATTGGGTTTTATAGCCCTTTCAGAAGAGCGTATCACACCTACAGGTATTTCTGAAAAGGCCAAATAATTTTGATCTTTGAGGAGTTTTCTGCTGGTAGTTCAAGACATCGTTCAAGACACCTTAGAAGAATCTCATCCAACAAAGGAGAAGAGCAGAGCCCAGCATAGGAATAATATTTCAAGATAAAAGCCGTAGATGAAGTTGTTATACTGAACTTGTTTGGAGACTTTCTAGTGAGTGAAGACTATACTGTATGTGCCTAGCTGGGCACTGAACAAACTAGGAAAGTGGGTTTTGTGAACTGAGGCTTACACAGAGTAACACTTGAGCCGTTAGAGACAAAGGAATAAGCCTAACGTGAGAATACGTACTGCGTGCGTAGCAATAAAGGTGGGCTGTGGTGTGCTGGGGTAGTGGGTCCATCTGAAAGCCTGTAAGGAGCCTGCACACCAGGGTGGCACGAGCTGGGCTTGTTCCAGAGAGGCTGTTCTTAGTGTTATTTGCAAGCAGTGGCTTCCCTGCGCTGGCTGGCTGGTGGTGGGGACGGCTGGGGCCTGCCGCGGGGAGATTGGGCTGGAATTGCGAGGACTGGGGTGGGGAGGGAGGGCGGCAGAGCTACGGAGCAGCAAGTTACTGTCCTTGATGGATTTTTTGGAAGTGAGATGTTACTGAATGTGATGCAAACTAGCATTAATTAATGCAGTCCTGTGGCAAAACAACGTATGTAAATATGGCCAAAGTGCTCCTTCTTTATTTGACAGAACTTAATTATAAGTGTCAGAAGTTAAGCATTATAATCCTTGCAGAAGGAGACCACAGCATGAAGGATACCACAGCACACTTGTAAGTGTACATAAAAAGGACAGCAGTTACAATGCTTTCAATAATATTTCCTCATTCAGCTCCATATTTTATATTATACTACATTAAACATCGTCTCCTGCAAATGCTGTTTTTTACGCCACATATCTGGTGAAAAGTGCAAAGTCCTAAATGAACTTCATGTGTTTTGCTATGTGACCTACTTTAAAATGCATTTAAGCAAGTGAGTTGCTTCTCTGTCAGTACTCTAGATTTAGTATTGTCCTTGCTGAACAGTTAGAACGTGTTTAGGCTTAATAACTAAATTTGATGCCATATTATCTTATCTTTAATTTGACAAGAAGTTTTTTAGGGAAAGACGTGTTTTAAGCTCGCTTTCATGAACTTTTCTGAGCAATTCTTTGAATATTGTATTTTCCTCTGTCATGATAATTTTAATTTGTGTTAAGAAAGGTTGCTACAAATCCTAAGTATATTTTCTTTTCTTAGATTGCAAAGAGCATATCACAGAAGATGCAAAAACAGAATCCATCAGTGACACAGCTGACCTGGCTCTGCCACCTGAAATGCCAATTTTAATTGATTTCCATGCTTTAAAAGATATCCTGGGACCACCTATGTATGAAATGGAGGTAACATCCTCATTTGTTTCTGCTTGACTGCTGTCCCTGTCTGTTTTGACTAGTCTCTGTTGTTTTGCTGTTGGCTGAGTTTGTGCAACATTAACCTTTTTTAAAATTTATTTGTGACAGGATTGTGTTTCTTTGTATTCCACTAGACATCTTTTCACCTAAAGAAGTTTTGTTTGTTTGTTTGTTTATTTATTTCAGCGTACATAAGTAATGTAATGGCAGACTTTGTGTTAGCAAAGATGCCTGCAGCAGTGCTTAAGAATGTGCTGGTGTTTTCTCAGCTCATAACAACTTTGCTTTTGTCTGGGGGATGTTTGTGGTCTTGGGAAGGAAGCCAAGAGTGGAACCCAGGAATCCTGTCTCTGAGGCAGCTGTGTTACAGACTGTCCCACATACCTCCTTAAAGCCAGTCAGCATTTTTAGGTATTAAAACCACTTTGCTTTACACCAGAAGTTCTCAGACATTCTTTAAATTAATGCAACTCTTAGCTTAAAAATAGGTCTTGTGATCAACCAGCTCTGTTGCTCGGTAGGCATATTTCCAGAATTTTTAGTTTCTTTCCCACTTTTGTATTTTGCTGCATTCAACGAAAATGCCATCAATTAATGCAGATATTACTTTGGGATTCTCTTTTTACCATTTGCATTGCAGTTATTCAGTGCTTTACTTTAGGCTCAGGTGAACTGACTGAGTATAAGTAGTATATGTAGTACCCTGTAAAGCTATGGTAGGAAACCAGCTGCCGATGGAACACTAGATTTTGCTGTCTTTGTCCTGGAAAAAAGACCAGTAAACCAGTAAGTTGCGTAGAAAATAGAAGTGAAGGGAAAACCACTAAAAGAGGTGAAATTCAAACCTTTAAGGACTTTTCTTTGAAGAGTCGTCTCTCCTGGATGAGAGAATTGGACTCTGAGGGGATTTGGAGGACAAAGAGGGAGCATGGTGTGTGGGGATAGCAGAGAAAAATGAAGGAATGGTAGGGAATGGACATTGGTTTAGAGGTCCAAACCCAGGTGCTCAAATAGGAAGATTTTATTGTTGAAGAGATTCTTAATGGAAAGAAAGAAATGAGGAAACCAGTCAAAGGAAGACAGTGTTATTGATCGTGTTGGAGGATGATGATGGTAGCAGTGGAAGTTGGAGGGAACTGGAGGAAGGAAGATTTTTTTCATGTTGGTCATTTGTGTTCTGATTTTGTAGTTTCAGAACTAAGTAGAAGAGATTGGTCTTCAGGCAAGTGACTTTATCAGCAACCTATGTTCTTTCATTTTGATCCCTCAGAAGCTGCTGTGCCCAATAACAAAGTCGTACATAGCAGTTCAGTGAGGCCATTTTAATCAAGAAGGTAGTGTACAAATATTTTACCTTATATAAAAATGACTGTATCCATCAAATTATTTGTAATACTCTTATGGAAATTATTACTAGTCTGCCTATCCTTTTCTTACTACCTTGTTTTTAGAAACTGTTACTGAAAAATAGCATTTTTTTTTTCCAAAGAGAGAATATTTTATCTGGATTGTTATTTCAGCAGTAGTTAAATAGTTCTGCCRTATGGTGTTTGGAGTTAAAATACTGAAGGATCATTTGGCTTTTTAATGCTTGAAGTGCAGATGCATGTAAAGCTGTTGTAGTAAATTGAACTTAAGCCACTCAAAAATTAAACAGTGCTGTGATATCTACAAATGGTGATTATTAGTTTTGTAAAGGTGCTAAAAACTAATTTGAATTTTGTAAATCCATACAAAAGTACTGGTCACTTACAATTGTACTCCTTATTCCCAGTCCCAAGTGAAATAAATTGAAATAAATTCAAACTTATGACACTTTCTGAAATTAGATTGTAGGCCAAGAAATATTCCTAATATTCTGTGACTTTCATTAGATGTTAGCCTAGTTTTGAACTTGTTCTGGAATTGATTATTCATTTGAAGTTGGTAGTATGGCTGTAATTTCTGCTAATTTGTTTCTCTTTCTACAGGAATAAGTAGTGCTTATAAGTAGTGCTGCTTTTTTTTTTTTTAATGGTATGAACAGGTGCTGCGGACATGCATATGCCCATTTCATGGATCTGCTGGCCTATATAAGCTGAAATAAAACTGAAGCTTTCGACCTGTATATCAAAGGTTTTTTAGATGTTTCCATATTTAGTGGGGAAATTAAATAGCACATAAAGGGAGCTAGAGATGAATCCAGACAGC
This sequence comes from Apteryx rowi, assembly GCF_003343035.1. Lineage (NCBI taxonomy): Eukaryota > Metazoa > Chordata > Aves > Apterygiformes > Apterygidae > Apteryx > Apteryx rowi. Next base: position 627,140 of record NW_020447196.1, on the reverse strand, counting down.
ATCAATTCCCTGAGTAGCTCATACTACTACAAAAATACTGTTTGCTATGTGTATGAATGAGGAAATATTTTTCAACATGTGTTTCTCCAAATTTTTTCAGTGTAAATTTCTGATAGCCACATGATTCCTGTTTTAATGAATTTTCCCTATTAGCTTGTAATTTCTTTGAATTTCATTAAGTGGCCCCAAGATTCTTCCAAACGAAGAGCACAGCTCCGGTCTTGAAGGCCATTCCAGACGGGCTGTCATTGGTTTTTCTGTTTGGTAGGCTGCAGCGTCTCTCCTTTCCTTCTTATATATAGTCTTTTAAAGCTTCACTTTTGACCTGCATTTTGCCATTTATAATTAGCTGAAAGAAAGGTACAGTGAAGGCGCCCCCATGTCAGTCCTTGGATGAGACCGAGCAAATAGAACTGGAAACATGATGTGACTTAACTGATCTGTTGTCCTTCAGGGAATACCTTAAAATGAGCGGTTCAGCTTTTGCCTTTTCACTGCACTGCTCGTACATCTTCTGCAGAGGTCTCCCAGCAGAAAGGCATGACAGGATATTCAGCTTGTACTTGTAGGATTAATTCATTTATCACAAATAAAAATAAACGTATGTGTCACCCTACAGAACAAATGTTAGAATAAATCACATTGTAAGGCTTTGGAAGAATAAATCTGACAGTAGTTTAAAGCGTAAAGATTTAATGAAACATTTTGACACAGCATGCTTTGTGGAGGGGAGGGGGTTATAACATTTTGTGAGTGGTTAAAATGAAGTTTCTCCTTTGGCTTGGATTTTAGCTTTTTTTATTCAACCCTTAATTCAGCTCAGTTAGTAAAGCATTATTGGCACCACAGGAAGGCCTCATTAGAGTTAGGCTGTATCCTTACAGCCTGAGTGACAGAAACACTTTTGAGTTTCAGGTTAGTGAAGTTACCTGTTCTATGAGATGAAAGCCCAGATGCCATAAAAAAAAAAAAGCTCTGTTTCATGGGACATAAGCAGTTTAATTAAGAAACAAAWCARATTATCTTTTAGAAGAAAAACCTGAACAAGGCACAGTGTTTAGGTAGGCATTGTTATCTGTGAAATTTCAGTCTTGCAGTGATAYATCTTCCTCCCCTCCAGGGGAGCTGCTGCTGTATATTTTGCCTGCAGTGGTTTGCTAGAGAATGAACCGAGAGAGTAGCCTGCAGGAACTAGAAGAGAGGTTTGTACAGCGAGGTGGGAGAACCTGTGGAAGGGTGACATAGACACTAAAGGCCAGCAAGTAGCTTAGGGCTGGTTCACATCTTACCGTTGCTAAACAGGGACTTAATAGCTGTTTGTCAGTTATGCTGGCTCACTCGCAAACTCCAGAACTGCAGACTTACTGATGATGCTTTTTTTCCTTTATCTTGGAATAGTCTTAGCTATTTTTAAGATAAATGAATATGCTAAGTGTTAAGCCTCTTCAGTTTTTCACTGTCAGACAGCCAAAATGTATTTGACAATATGTTGACCCACATGGATTAGAGCTAAATTGTAACTGGGTTGGTCACATCTACAAAAATTTCAAAAGCCAAACTGTTTTTCTAGGTCAGTGACCTCCTCTTGCATCATCTGATAGACCTGGCTTATCAGCTGAGTGTAATGGGCATTTTAAATTGAAGTTGTTTAGAAGGTATAAGTAAGGATTTTGTTCTTATTTAAATTCCTCTGACATTTTCTGAGAAGTAGTGATTCAGAGGTGCCATGAGTGACTGAATTTTTGTGGAGGTTCCTGTAACACTTCATGGGCATGTTTAATGTATTATAATATATTTTCCTCTAAGGATTGTATTATTTATTTATTTATTTATTTATTTATTTTTATTTAAGCCCCTTACATAAATGACTATGTGCAAAGATTTTTTTTTTTTTTTTTTAAGGGGGGGGGGGGGTTGAAGTGTGTTTTCTGAGGGCAGTTATCAAAGCTGCCAGGGCCAGTTTCCTGTACATATGCCTGTCAACACACCGCAGTTAACGTTTAGGTGAGGAGGTGGCAGTAGCAGTAGTACAGTCTCTATGGCCAGAGCAGTCGTTGGCCTCTGAGGCTGCCGGTTCGTGTGAAGAACGATGGTTGAAAGGTGGTGACGCTTTAAATTTTTGAACTACACACCTAGTTTCTCTCACCAGATCTTGTCTAAGGGACCTTAACTTACTTGTGAAACTAGGGAGAGATACTTGCCTAGTTTGATGACAGAGGAAGGAGATTTTACTGAAGAGGATGATAAATGCTGGGAGTCATCAGAACCTTTTTTTTTTTCCTTTGACCCTCTGTCAACGGTTCACTGTTTTCTGTAGAGCTCTCAAACTGTGGAATTAGTAAACGAATTTGAATTTATATATAGGTAGAGCTACTGCTAATACCAAAAATAAATAAATAAATAGAAATCCCCCCCCCCCAAGTTGTTCATCGTTGGTTTGGGATGGGAGAGGGTATAGATAGTTACTGTTGTTCATTGTACCCAAAATGTTTGAAAGCATGGCAGGCTGCCAAAATACATGATTGTCACAGATGTAATGGAACATTCTTAAATGTTGTTGGATTTCACTGTGACCAAGATCAAAATTCATTTTGTTACTTAAGCTTCATGCTTAGTTGGAATAAACGTTAATTACTAAGCTATTGCTAAGCTGATTAGAGAACATCATTGTAACTAATAAAATTCAGGAAATGGATATAGGGACTTATGTTAACAAAAATGAAAATGCTTCATAGACTAGATATTTTGATACCATAAAAAGGAAACACTGTATTATTTACAGTTTTCTTAAATGCCAGAAAAAGAAACAGCCATTCTAGCTAATGTATGCTTAAAAAAAAAAAAAAGCAAAACAGGTAGCATGATGTCCTTCAAAATATGTAGATGATTGAGAGCACAAGAGAAGCAAGGAGAGGGAGCGATGTGGCTTCCTTTGCTTTGCTGTGAGATGAGTGTAGGTAGGAACTTACCTCGCTGTCCGATGGATCTGGGAGTGTAACGCCAGTCCCACCGGCCTCTGCTGCTTTTCTCTTCTGACAGATGCGAGTCCTGTTTGTGCCAAGAGCTCCTGTATCTACATAGCTTTGCTCTCGCCAGAGTTGGCACTAATTGCATTGTGCCTCTGAAAAGTGCTAATTTACCACAAACAGCACCAAGAAACAACAATCCTTAGCAAGGGTTGCATTTCAAATCGTAGCCATCAGAATTAGACCTGAAGAAGATGCACTTGATAGAGTTGAGTACAGCGTTTGGTCATATATGTAATACAAAATCAGAAGTTACAGGGCTCTAACAAGAAGCTTACCTGTTAAATTTTATTTTTTAGGACTTCTAACATTTTTTGCTCTACCAGTTCTCTTACGTGACAGGAACAACTCTCTCAGGCATCTGAGCTGTGTAAAGCTACTGGTACAGCCGATGTGTTTGTACATCAGCTGGTGGGGGGGGGGGTTGTTTTGGTGTTGTAATTGCAGAAAGGAAGTTATTTTCTATTTGCAAAACAGGAAAGAGAAACTGAACATTAAGAAGCTTGTGATCTTGATTTTGATTATATTTTTATGATGGGATGGATTTCAGCCTAATACTGAAATGTTAATGTTTTGGCACCTATTTAGGAAGAGAGATCTTGTTCTGATAATCCAGCGGTAGGATATATTGTTCTGCAGAGGTTTGCTAAAGGTCTGCTGTTTGGTTTACCAAAATTTAGGTGTCTGTGTTCCTTAAGAATTTGCAGCAGCATTTCTCATGGGCTTACAGCGAGGCATTTTGGTGAGGGACTAGAACATTTAATAACTTATTCTCTCTTTGGAGGCCCACAAATCCCAGTGCTTCTAGCCCAGGCAGCTGGCAGCAGGGCCAGGGGGCTGTTTCTGCCTCTGGCTCCTTATGGCGCCCAGCAGTGCAGACGCCCTTCGCTGAGAGCCCTCCCTGAAGAGTCCAGCCGTGCCCAGTTCAGCGTCTTCCCAACAGGCTTCTGTGTAGAGCTCTCCGGTCTTGCAGCTGGGCTGATGGTCGATAGCGAGTCAATGGCAGTTTCATTTACGTTGTTCTCTGAAGGGGTGAGATCTGCTGAAGCAGGGTGGCTGTACAGGGTCTAAAATCTGCAGCACACTGCACCTATCGGTGTGCAAGATGGAAGACAGGAAACAGCACGGAGTCCCGAGCTTTGGCCTTGTTCTGTCCTGCTCGCGGCTTTGTGTGGACAGAGCTTTGCCTTTCCAGTGCCTGTGCAAAGTCACTTCTCTGCTAACTTGGAAGGCAGCAAACCGAAGGAAAGCATTAAGATTATGGCAAATTGTGCAGTGCAGAATGAGCTGGAACTGGAAGAAAGATTCATCCTATTGCTCTGGAATTGCCAGTAGTATGAAGTGGAATGGTATAGGTGTTTAAAAGGAATAAAAAATAGTCTGAGAAATTTTAAATTAACTAGAAACATGGATTTCAGAATTGGATACTTTTATTATGATTCTGTTCCGTGTTGCAAAGCTCCTTTCATTCGTATTCTATCCGAGAAGTGAAACAATTCTCTGCCTAGTTTATTGAAGAATTCGTCTCTTTCAGAAATGAATCAAATTGACTTTCAATTCTGCATTTCAGGAGGAGACAAAATATTTTAAAATGGGCCTGTCGCTTTATTTTACAAAGGAGTATTTGTCTTTTGCTCTACTCACTGCTTCACACAGTGAAAACTCATCCAGTCTCTTTTCTGCCCCATAATAAATACAAACTTAATAGTTTAGAACATGCTGAATAGCTTTGTGATCTTTCATCACAGTTTCTCCAACTCCTTGTAGCTCAGGAAAACATTTTGTCACATTCTAAAACAATCTTTCACAGCAAGGAAAAAATTCAAAAACTGGAATCTTCTTGGAAAACATCCTGCTTTTTTTTTTCCTTAACAAAAGCCTAGAATTCAGACACCTCCATTACCCTGATGAGTAACTGGGCGGCATAGTCAGACTTTTAGATAAGTAGATCATAGTCATATGTGGAAGTAAAGCTTGCTTAACTACCTGTAATTGCTAATGGAGACAGATTTCCCATCCTCTCTCATATGTCGCCTGCTAGCAGACTCAAGTGTTTTTGTTATTCATAATGATTTATAAAGGTTTTCAGTGAACAAAATTATTACATCATCAGTAATTTGGGCAATGAAACTGTCTTTAAAAAGGCTTTTAGGTAACATTGAGGTTTAAAAATAGCTTTTCATGTAAGTAGTAGAGTCAGTGCAAATATACCTCTGGCATGTGGATTTAGTCAAAGCAGCATTCAGCCAGGATTGACTAAACTGAAGTCAATTGAAGGATTGAAGTCCTTTGAAGTGAAAGGAAAGATTTTCATTGAACTGTTGGGGGTGGGGAGTGTTTTTTCAGGAGTGATATACCCAATGTTTGCCACTGCCTCAAGCTAACCAGCCATGTACAGGTCCTATTACTGTAATTAATGTTTACACATATGCAGAATTACTGTTGGGTTAAAAAAAAAAAAGAAATATTTGGGCTTAACCTTTGAGTTTTAATCAATACAGTTGTTTAGAAGGCAACTATCAAATTGTTTTTGCAGTAGTTTAAGTTACGATTGTTCCCTAAATTGTTTCCTGTGTTATTTTTCTTCAGGTGTCTGAACGCTTAAGTCAGCCAGGAGTAGCCATAGGCTTGGCTTGGACTCCCTTGGGGGGAGAGATCATGTTTGTGGAAGCTAGTCGCATGGATGGAGAAGGTCAGCTTACTTTGACTGGTCAACTTGGGGATGTAATGAAGGAGTCGGCACATCTTGCAATTAGCTGGCTGCGCAGCAATGCAAAGAGATACCAGCTGACCAACGGTATGTGGGGTAAAAAAATGACAAACCTTGGCATAGACTAAATGCTTTGTAGTGATTATATGCATCATCAGCCAATGATGGCATCATTGCAAAGATGCACATAAAGGAAGCATTAATATAGCTTGGAAATTAAATGTCCTAAAGCCTCATATTTTTCGGTAATAGATTGTAACATTGCTGAATAACATTGGCAGTTACTCGTATTCATTGTGGAAATGCATTAGTGTTGTGTTAACAGACTAAGGGTTCTCCAGCAGTCAGGGATTACGATACTTGCTGTACTGAAGATGAAGTCAGCTCCACAGTTCCTTTTTGTATTTCCTGTCCTGACTGATTTCTGCCAAGCTGAGGTTTTAGTGGCCTTGCCTGCAAGGAAGGCGGGGTAAGGTGTTTAGTTTACCAGTTTTCTGGCAGGCGCTGCCTCTTGCTCGTTTTTACAGTCAACCTTTCCATCAGTGGAAATCATGTGGATTTAAATACCAAAGGCTCGGGTTTTCCTCTAACATAAGATACCATTTTTACTAAAAGTAGGTTTTTACAGTCTAAGACCTAATATTCTGAGTTGTTTTAGTTTGTATGGAAAATGTTGAATTGCAGTGAAACAGGACTTCATCAAAAAGACTTAACGTGTTGTTTTCTTGCTTAAACCACCGTTGAGTTCTGGACGTGTGCTTTGTAGTTTGGTAAATAGCCAAAATAATAGCCAAATAATTGTTGAGCATCTGTCATTACTTATGGTAGTTTAGATAGTTTATTAAACTAAAAGGACTGAATGAATGCATATGAAATGCTGCTGGCATTAACATTTTAAACCAGAGAGGTAAAGGTACTGTATACATATAGTGATGTCCTATGGATGAAGTAAACAAAGATGTAAATGACAAATTTACTTTATTTAGAAGTTAATATTGGTTTTCTCGAGAGTGCTGCTTTCCTGCTGTGTTTTCTGAAAGCTGACATTTAAGGTTTGGGACATAATAAAAACAAAAATTAAAAGTATGAATTCCTTGATCTCTACATTAATCCCTATTCTGAATTTCCCAACACATGCAAATGTTTAGCTGATTGGTTAACTTATTATGGTTTTGTCTGGGAATCTGGATTTAAGCAAGGTTGTAGAGTTTTTTGTCTTTTTTTTTAAGGACCACTGTAATACAATGATGCTTTTTCAGCATACCATTAAAAAATAGTGCTAAGACTTGTAGTTTTCTGGTGGCCTTTTAGAATAAAGACCAGGAACAAAACAGGTTTAGATTTTTCACATTCAAACCATTCTTTTTTCTTTAAGCTTCTGGAAGTTTTGATCTCCTTGACAACACTGACATCCATCTGCACTTCCCAGCTGGAGCTGTCACAAAAGATGGACCATCTGCTGGTGTTACCATAGTAACCTGTCTTGCTTCACTCTTCAGTGGGCGGCTGGTGTGTTCAGATGTAGCCATGACAGGAGAAATTACACTAAGAGGCCTTGTTCTTCCAGTAGGTATCATTTGAGAAAAGAGCTAAGTTGTATTAATTCTTCAATTCTAGGTTTAAAAACTGTTTGCAGCCACTTACAAAAGCATAGTCTTGCTGATCATTCCTCAGTGGTTCTCCATGCTCTTTTCAGGAATATAGTTCCAAAGATGTATTTGCAACTTCTAATGTATTTCCTCAAACTATTAGTAAAAGAGGACCTCCAATTTAATTGAAAAGTTTTCTTAAAGCTCTTGCAGTAATTTCACATAAACTACTCCTGAAACTATGTTTAACATTTCTATATACGTGTTTCCAGATGTTCCATATATAGTTCAGCTAAATGGATGTTCCCGTAAAGCTTTTTCATAGAATGATGGCAAAAGAAAAAAAACTGTATTTGTTTGAAAACTTAAGCAGCAAATGGAGCCTGGTGTAATTGGTTAAGCAGATGTGAGAATTATCTTGTACCAAATGATGGCTAAAGGAAGGATGAGGTTGAAAAGTATTTTGTTTAATGCAGTAGAGAGTAAACCAGAGAGAAACTGGTTATGGTAACAGACTAGAAGGATCTCTGAAAGAGCATTCTGGTGGCAGTTAGTGTGACAAGACTCCCTGCTGTTAGAGGCTATAGTGAAAAATGAGCAGTGTGCTCACTCCGACATGGTGTAAGTAAGTGCCTAACTTTCCAAATCAAGTGCCTTTGTTCCACCAGTGACCAAATTTTGCCTGTTAAGATAAGTGCAGAAATTAGGGATCTGTAAATTAGATTTTATAAAGGACTCTTCCCTTCTTTCTGAATGTTGTCTAAAATCTTAGTATTATTAGTAACTTAATCCATATGAGCATGCCATCAGCTGCATCTGCTGCCTGAAAGAAAGCAATGTGACAAGTAGGCAGCATTGTCCAGACTAGACTCGACTCTGATTACCAGGAGGATTTATGGTTCACTATATTCTGCAGAAGTGTAAATTTTACCCTTTTTGCTGTGATAGCATAAGGCTGTCCTTTGCTCTAAAACATCTTAAAATTACAAGCTTTTTCTTTAACATGGTCTTTAAATAGGTTTAGAAAAAAGTTTAAGAGAAAAAGCTATAGCTGTGACTAAAAGAAAAACTAACTTAAGAATCCTCTTTGCATCTCATTACAAACTCAAACAAACAGGTGTCTTTCTTACTGAAGAGAAGGCTATTTTTCTAGAACAACGCCATCTTTGCAGTTTTCGGGTGCACATTTGCTTTTCTGTGTGTTTTCCCTTGTACAACTGAAGTTATTTATCAGGTGGGATTGCATGCTTGACTTAGGCTCCCACCACCACCTAGTAATGCCTTTATCTTGAAGATCTTCTGTTATAATGTAGCTGCAGGATTTCAGCATGCCATAGTAAAAAATTGTTAAGGCAATCTGTCTTTAGAAATTTTTTTCCCTGCAAGTAATGACTTTTCCCACTTTTGATACTCTTGCACCTGCATCCTCAATTAATTTTTAATCCAGAAGGTTTTTCTTCCATTAACTGTTACAGAAAGGATACTGTAGTACAACAACCACCATATTTCCCTTGTTAAGCATATAATGAGCTAGAACTATTGCTGCATTTTTAATTACTTTTCTAAATGATTGGGGGAGGGAGAACCTTTCATTAAAATTTAACTCCTGGTGTGATTTCTAAATTTGCTACAATAATTAATTACTTTATTAGATTATCATTGTGCTTTTTTTAATATTTTTTTTTCCTCTTTATTAAGGTTGGGGGAATTAAAGACAAAGTCCTGGCAGCACACAGAGCTGGACTGAAGAGAATTATCATTCCTCAAAGAAATGAAAAAGATCTTGAAGAAATTGCAGTGAATGTACGGCAAGATTTGACTTTTGTTATGGCAAGCTGTCTAGATGAAGTTCTTAATGCAGCTTTTGATGGAGGATTTTCAGTTAAGCCCATAGTTGAGCGTTTGAATAGTAAACTTTAAGCAGACAGGCTAAGATTACTTCTGCATCAAATTTTAATACTGATCAATAACTATCAACCATATAGCAACTGTAACTATCAAGTTGATTGTTTAAATGCAGATGTGAATGCAATCAAAATAAAACTATTACTTCAGCAGTTAACATCCTGCAGCCACATTTTATGGGGGTTTCCTGCTTTTTACTACTGTTCGCAAAGAAAAATGGAAAAAATACTCATTTCTTGATATCGAGAGATTCATACTGAGAGATTCAAGCGTGAGAGAGCTGAAGCTATCGAAAAAAACAATTCCTTGGCTTATTTGGTGTATTTTTTATATAAATGTCAATTGCTGATAACATCTTTAAAGAGAACAAACCCACAAATAGGAAGTAACAAAATTCTATGGTGTGTTCAGACAAAAGTGCCCCTGCAGCAAGAGAAGCTAATGGGGGTGGGGAGGTTACTCCAAAAGCAAATTGACTTTGTGCAGAGTAAAATAGTATCTGTATTTAGGAAATGAATATTCAAGTAATACACTAAGGAGCAGTAGCATCATAGGAAAAATGCAAAGTTTCTGAGATTAAAAAAAATGCTTAAAGGGTTTAAACAGAAGCAATTTAGTCTGAATCATTAAGTCCTTTCGGCACCTTACAATAGTTCTATTTGTAGTAACGCCAATGTAGATGTCATTTTTCACACTTAAGTACAGGAAACAACTAAAGAGGAATTTAAATGTACTAATTCTTGGTTAGGAAGGGAGATAATGCACTAAAGTTCATGTATGCAAAGTTGTACTTACAGCACTGGAAGTAGGTTGAGCACAGTTGAAGACTTTATGAAAAAGATTGAGCCTGGTAACGTTTTGGAGGGATAAAGTACGTGTCCTTCTTAAATCTTACCTGACGCAAAACTAGGAACATTGTTGATTCTGGGATGCTTATGTTTGGAGTTTAGCCTATAAAAATTAAATCGATTTATTTAATTAACAGTGCCAAGAAAACTGGATCATTAATACTGAATTAGGTACAGTGAATTATTTAAGGTTTCAGAAAGTCTGTCAGTATCCCATCTCAAGATAGCTATCTCTTGATAGCTTTGTCTCTTATTCTCCCCTGGATGTTAGTGAAGATAGAAATTTAAACTTCTGTAATCTAAGGTTAAGTTTTCTTTGTACTAGAGTCAACTCCAAGAAAAGAACTGGCGTGTTACATTCTCCTCTTGCTCATTAATTCTGAAACAAACTGCTTCATAAGTGGGCTTATGAAATGCAAATTACATCAGTGAAAAAAACCTATACAGAAGTAGCCTGTAAATTAAAATTAAATTTGCTTTAATTTCTGTATACAAAGAAACTTAATTTTCCTGGAATATAATAGTACTGCTATTAATGATACAAGAATGGTATTTCTGCACCTGATTTATAAAAGCTTTTAAAATATTCACAGAAGAATATTAGACTTCATCTAATAAAGTGAAATAAATAAAAAACAATTTTGTTTAATTATTTTAAGAATTCAACTCTTACCCATAAACATGGTTTAGAACTTAGCTAGTGAATAATTAGGAGGCAATGCATAGAGTCTCAGAATATTTTCTGCCTTACTTGAACACAAAAAGGGCAAAGAAACTAGACAATCAGTAAAACACCAGAAAGGTATGATAGCTAATATGCTGACTGCCTTTAATCTAAACCAGTAGGAAAAAACCCACTCTGTTCTTACCAAACTTAATGGAGATCAAGTAACAATCCCTGCACATTGCACTAGGGAGAAAAGACATGCATAGAATTCCAGTGCAGTCTGTTCATACATGCAGAAAAACCATATTTTTTGAAAGATATCAAGTACTGGGGAAAAAAAAAAGTTTCTACAGCAATTTCACTTCAGAAGAACCAGGGAGTTGCTCCTAACCTAAGAAAAGTTAAACCACRGCTTTTCCCCTGCCATACCATTCCAATTCATAAGTCTTGCCCATATGGACTGTTTGAAAGGTGAAGCTTTTAGTGCCACTCAAATGGTCTTTTTTTAAATTTAATACAGTTTTTCATGTTCTTACTTGCAGAGCTGGCTTAGTCATGTTATTTTGCTTTTTTTAAAGTCCATATAGTCTGTTACAATGGCTAATGTTTAAGTGCCTTATTTTTCTTTTGCTTTTACTGAACTCAGTCAAGAATAAAAATCAGTGCAGCAGCAAGCTAGAACAGTAAAGATTTTTTAAAGTAATTTCAGTTCACTAATACAGTTAAGAGAAGCTAGCATTAAACATGAGGATGCCCCTCAGAATTTACCTTAAGATAACAAAGCTTATCAAAGGCACAAGAATCCAGTGGTAGCTCCTTTCCTCTACCCACACTGTAAATGGCTACAAATATAACTAGCTGGCTAGGGAAATTCATACTCGTAATCATAGCAGCTTTGAAAAGAAACTGAAATAAATAATACAATGGTATAGGCAGCAATACAAAAAATGTTAACCTACTTTAATTTTGAAGCAATACTGTAAACAAGAACTAGCAAGATACGTCAGGACAGACCCCAAATATTCACATCCATATTTATCAAACATTTTCCTTTTTTTTTTTTTTWAAAGGGGCAATAAAAAAAACATTGGAGATTTATGGGGACAAATGCAAGATCTACTGCATTTCATTTAAAGACAAATTTGAATACCCTTTTCCCAATACAGCAAAGTAAGACAGTACTTTCTAAAATAAATAGCTAATGCTAAGACATTGCCAGGCTTTAATACACCATTTATTTTTAGATAAGGTAGTAAACTGTACAGATTTTTTTAGTATGTTATTCTCTCTTATATAACAGAGTGGTTTACTTACCAGATCCTCAAACTATTTAGAGGAGGTCTACTGAGTTAGTTATACTCCTAATACTTTTGAGGATCTGTGCCTAAGCATAATTTATATGTTTAATCTTTCCATCTCTGGATGGACATCAAATGCTTTATACAGATTTTTATATCAGAGTAATACTATTTACATTATAATAGATCAGCACACATTAGTTATGCTATAGCATTTATCACCTGTAAAACACAATGAAAAACAGTCTGACCATACCAGTAGCTTCTAAAAATTATTACAAACACAATTTTTAAAGTCCTCTTCAAAAGTATACTCTTGAGAACTAGCCCATTCTAGCCAAAATAAAATCACTGCAGATCAGTGCAATAAGGACTGAAGAGCCATGGTTCTTTTGGGGCACGCAAGGGAAGTTGAGCCATTCGAAGTACAAGCAGCAGCACTGAACAGTCTTAAGTGAACCCTGCACTTGCACAGCCCTGTTACGCTTCAGTTGCGAGTACGAGCCTGCTCAGGGCTACCCTTACAGGTCCTTAGCTACAATTTCTTAACAAAACTTGAGTGTTAAAATCAGATCACCTTGGCAGATAGGAGTAAACGTCAGTCCCAGCCAGCCAGTCACAAACGAGTGAGTGGGAGGGTGAGTGGGAGTGTGTGTATATGTGTATAAAAATAATCTAAGTGTTTGGCCAAGTTTCTGTCAATAGACCAGAAGACAAAACTGAGGTAAATGTAGACAAGCTTAATCAGGCAAGAGTAATTACAGGATTTAGAAGACTGGCAAACAATTATTTGTATATTCATAAGGAAAAAGATGCTAGATCGCAGACTCCTTTGAAGCATTTATCTGCTGTCACAAGACACCAGTACATTTGGTAAATGAAATCTGTACACAGCTTGAACAGCGGAAGATCAGCTTCCAAAACGTGCAACTTACTAATTCCACTACATAAAGCCAACTGTTTCTGTGCTACTTTAGGAATCCAACCTGATGTTTTTCATGTTCCTTACTTGCAGAACTACTTACCTCATCATGCATCAAAATAATTTGAACAAGAGTTGTCTTAATAGATCAGTTTCTGATAAGAAAGTTAAGACAGTGCACAGTAAATAAACTGTATTTTAATGTGTTACAAAAGTAATTAATAGCCAGACTACCTCTCCAAACAGATGTCCATAATTACTAGGTTTGACAAAGATTTCTTTCAAATAGCTTGAGATTTAACAGTTTTTCAACTTACTTCTTTTTCTGCCTCCATGTTTTATAACACACATACCATATACATTCATGGTAAAATTTTCACATATAGGCAACCTGCATAAAGCCCAATATCCTACAAAAGCCTTTATGGCTGGTGAATTATACCTGTAAGAAATTATTTGCATTTTACTGTATATCATATCACTACAATGATATACAAGATCAGTTCAAGAAAATTACTTTCGTTAGTAACAACCAAAAGACATGAGGACAAGAAACTGAGCAATAGTATTAATGTGTCAAACTTTGAGCTAAAGCAAAAAGCAAAATTTTTTTTAATTTGCCAGGTATTCTTTTAATGACAAATATAAAAAGACTGAAAACATCTCATTCTGACTGCCTTTTTTTTTTTTTTAACAAATGGACTGTTTTTATAGTTACAAATACTGTGTAATACAATACCTTCTTTGTACTGAAAAAACAACAAATACAAGGATGCAACTGAGTTTCTAAGCATCTCTAAATTTGAAATGTGAATTTTTTAATTTGGAAAAATCTTAATAATTCTTCTTTTTTGTTAGAAGATATAACTCAAAGTACAACAACATCTAGACTGTTTTTAAAGGAGCCTTCTTTCCCAACACATCTTTGAACATAATTACTCCTTTCAAGTTCAATACATTCACAAAATAGCTCAATTAAGAACAGTATCACCAATGAATTGACTACTGGAAAGAGACAAAATTTACCAAACATACAGAAATATAAGTTTTACCATAGCAATAATGCATATCAAAAGATGACACCTGTAATTAATTTTAAAAAGATACAAAAAAGAGAAAACCTGAATTACAGAAAAGAAAGTCATATTTATTTAATGAAAAACTAGAAGTTAATAAAAATTAGCAAATACACAAAAAATATACACAAACAGCAGCAATACTATGTAGTGACTTACAAAGGTAGGGGAAAAAGCAGCGGCCAGAGATCAGACCGCTCAACATGGCTTGTCAGTCAAAGGGGGAGGAAAAAAACACAAACAAAAACACGAAACAGTATCCTTTTCAACAGTACAATCAATCTACAAACAAGTTTTTAGAATTATTTTACAACATTTCCTGTAGAATCAATTCTTAATACAAAAGATGCCCATTTTGGGTGTATATATATTTTCAGTGGTTTACTGTTGACTTATTTTAAATATATTAGTGTTACTACATGCAACTGCTTCCTGCGATTTAACAGCCTTTCCTTTTATTTACCTTCATATATGTCTATCCTCCATCTACCAAATAATTTGTCTGACAGTCAAAGATGGTTACCCTAGTTTCTGCTAAATTAAATGCAACGGTTTTAAACACTGGCCTGAAGAGGTTTGATTGCCATTTCAACACATTGATATAGTTACATTGATGCCTAAATTGCCATTTTCTGCAAAGAGCTGTGCAATGCTGGTGTCAAAGACTAGACAGTCACTATTCATAATGGCTGTTGCAATTCCCTCATGGATAGATCGAGGAGTTGCTTCCCAAGTCAATCGCCGCCTATGACCATTTAACTCAAGTCGATAAGCAAAGTTTTCTGCTTGCTTGCGTGTTCCTATCAGCTGTACAATCGCAAAGAACTGCTGGTGACCATCATATTTTTCCTGTTTCTCCAACACTAACATGAAATGAAAGCCAAAACAAGACTGCATCATAACCCAGTCAACAGCACCAGGAAGATTAATGTCTGTAGCAAGGAACACTATATCTTCTCCTTGAAGTGTTGTAATTGACTTATGTTGATGCATCAGGTGTGGCATTACAGCATCCAGAGAACCTTGCCATTTACATGAAGCACCAGGACACGGACATGAATAAGGCCTAAACTCACACAGCTCCTCGTGGTCTGCTTTTTCTGTGTGTGGTAAAGTTATCTCACATCCAGAAGAGGCATATTTACATGGGAATAGTACAGAATTGGCAACTTTTTCCATAGCCAAGTTACGAATGGAGCCCAGGGGGCCTCGGCAAGTTGGACAGCACGTAAGTTTGGGGCGACAGTTGCTGCAAACAAGGTGGCCACTCTGACACTGAAGAATTGGTGGCAGCACATAGTCAAAACACACAGGACACTCAAAAAGACTAGCCAAGTCATTATTGGAAGCTGTAGTGCCGGTCAGCGCAGGCACCCTCTGGGATGGCGTACACTTTGAAGTACCTGTCGGTAGTGCTGTAGCAGTCTGACGGCTCATTTCTGTAATAAAGGAGAAGAAAAAGAATGAGTACACAGCAGAGGTTACATCCAACCACATTTTGTTTTCTTTTGCATGCAGTATTTCTTGATTTACAGAGAAACTTCAAAAGAAATTAGATACAAATGGAAGCAAAAACCAAACATGTAATGCAAACTGTAGATATTTTACATGTAGAATATCAATTCTGCTGCACAGAATACAGAACATTTGTATGGCACGCAAATTTAACAAGTGAAGAAGTTCTGCTAATTACTCTAAAGTGGAATTTACTTATTGGAACCTGCAGGGAAGATGAGTAACAATGTGCTAAAAATGTAACCGAAATCCTCAAATTTTTTTGTATATTGCACTTATAAAATATTCCACCTAGATCATTTGGGTATAACAACTGGAAGCATTACCTAACAATTCTAAGGCTGAATTTTAAGTCACTGTGTATTTAAGGAGATAAGAAACCAGCCACTTGTAATGAAAAATGAACTTCCAGATATTACCTTCAGGATAACCATGCTTACTGTATAAGCATAAAGAAAAAAGAATGAAGAACAGTAACAAGGGAAAGCATAGCTAAGAAGATTACTACACTCTTTTCCCAGGGTAGACTATTGATTCTTCATTTTCTTTACTCTGTTAAGCCCTACAGTTTGTAATGTGCACCTGTTGTTTCAGCTTGCTGACCTAGACCATTTATGAAAATATGAGAAAAGAAATGCAAAACAATTATTTTATTGAATTTCCCAAACAAATCAAGAAATTTAAAAACTCTAATTTGTGAATGAATTTTCATTGAAGTAATCAAACATTTCTAGTAACTTCAAAAAACATTGTTTATGAAGTTTTACATTTAGTGAAGTTTACACTGAAGTTCTATTCTTTCAGATGTCCCAAAGTCAAAATTAACAGCCAGCCAACCAAACTCAGCATTCAACAAATATAGTAAAAATACCATATTTTTAACATGTATGGATGCTATCTATTAGATAGGAAAGCAAGAGTAACAGTGAACAATAAAACACTTTCAAAACATCATGCTTATTGCACAAGAAAAAGTGTTTTAATCCATTTGACATTTACACTTCTTCCTAGTCAAGGCTTATTTTTATTCCATTGCTGTGCCTTCAGAGAGCCCTGTTGTCTTCTGGGGGCGCTGGGAACAGAAGAGGGGGGGAGAAAGGACAATACGCTTTGTCCTGCATTCCCCAACTCTCCTCCCTCTTATGTAAACATAGTAATAGTACTACCAAAAAAAATAAACTCTCAATATTGAAAAAATAAACCCTACCTTAATAGGTTAAGGAAAGTAAAATCCTATCTAGAGTTGGATTCCATTACACAGTAAAGCTCTCAACCACCTGAAGTGCTTCTTTGCAAGTATACTAGTTCTGTATCTTTCAATGATGTAAAAGCTCTCAAAATAAACCTCATCCTTAATCTCCTTTTAAATTTACCATGGGAATATTAGGCAATAGGCAGGCTTCCCATATTTATCATCATTTCACCCACAAACTTACTCACACTTGGACTGGATACCTCAAAGCAGCATACTGCGCACGCTTTAGCAAGACATGCACTATCGGCACGAAGTGAAGGAACTAAGAGAGTCAAACAGGTAAAACAACTTATCTTATAAAACTTAATAAACTTATCCCTTGACATTCAAAGTAATCATAGGCACTTTCAAATTCTTCTGCAAAAGCATCTCTCCCCAGCCCAGAGCCAGAAAAACATTTGTGTCTAAGGCTGTATCCAGTCACTGGTTTTATGAGTCTCACATGCCCATTACCAGCATCCTCTCTCCCCTCCAAAGTCTGTTCTTCCATCTTGAGCTTGCTCGACTAGAAATACCTATTTTTCTTCTTTGCAAACAAAACCATACAATGGTGCACGTATTCAGTGCTGGGCCTTAAATGGTATTGTGGAGATATGATAGGAATATTCATACCGTTGGCCTTATTTTCCTATTATGTGGCATTCCAGCTTAGATGAAAAGGTTAAGGTATCTATGGCAATCAAATACATTTAGGGGAAGTGATACCACAACAGTTTGCTGCGAGGGGGTTCTGTGACGACTGGGCACCCCAGCTAGTCCTCCCCTAAACCCTTGTCATGCTGACACATTACCCTACTACAGTCTAGGAGAACAAGTTATGGAGAGCTGAGTATCAGCCCTTCTGATCTCACCATTTGCTTGGAAAGGCTTAGAAGTTGCATATATATTCATATGTAAAATTCTACAAATGTTTCCCTTCAAAAATTGTAAATACACACATTTCAATAAGAAAAGCAAGTTTGTGTGTGCTTCATCTTACTTGAAACTATACATCACAATCCATGGATCCCCAGTAAGCCACAGATAAAACTGCTGGAAACCACTGGGTCACACCAGTTCCCCAGGCAGCCTGACGAGCTGGGCAAGATTTGGTTTCTCTAATTGCACCTCGCAGAGACCATACAACAGTTAAATTAAGCAACCTACAAACTTTGCAAAAGACCTTCTTGCGCACAGATGTACTTTCCACTTCAGCTTTCTAAGCTACAGAAGTACTGAAGAAGAAAAACAACATATAGCCCTGTTTTATTGCCCTTTCTGTATGTGACCAGTCTTCACACACAGCTTCCACAACCAAGAACTATCCCAACAAGCAGGGAATAAAAATGTGCAGGAATCTGTGAACTAGACCGCTGAGTTTCACAGGCAAGGAAGAAACTGGATAAAGTATAAACTGTAATTTAGCAAGCCTAAACCTGCCCAAAGCCTACATTTCACCACTCTGGTTAACATAAAAAATGAATAGCACATCATGATGGAAAAGTGAGAGAAGTTGATTTTTTTTAAAGCTGTATTAAAGACTACAAGTTAATTACAAGGAAGTGTTAACAGTGTAGTATAGTATTTGTCAATGCCAAACTATCATAAAGATACAATTACAAAACAAGTAAAAACAGCTACACAACAGGAAATAAAGTTTAAAAGATATTTTTAGCTACAAAAGCCTTACTACAAAAACAATATGATGTCTTGACTAGTATCAAATAAATAAATCTAAATGCAATACTTGCTATGATGTTATCTTCGTTCCCACCCAGCAGGAGTTAAGTCCCTCAGCAACACTGAAATCAGGTACTATAGATGTCATGTTCAAAAATATTAGTTTCTACACAACTGTTCACAACATCGTACAAATTTGAAAAACAGTTTAACTAAAGGAAAAAGTGCATTTTAAGAATTTTTAATTCCCTATTAAGGAAAACTATGCCCCTCACAAAATCAGCAGAACCCCAGTACCAACCGGCAGCCCACGCCACCCCCAGCCGCACTCAGAGGAGTGGGGTGGGCAGGAGCAGTGCGCAGCTTCCCACGCAGCCCTGCCTTTCCCTGGTGG
The DNA here is from genome assembly GCF_003343035.1 of Apteryx rowi. Classification (NCBI taxonomy): domain Eukaryota; kingdom Metazoa; phylum Chordata; class Aves; order Apterygiformes; family Apterygidae; genus Apteryx; species Apteryx rowi. The sequence continues at coordinate 608,276 of NW_020447196.1, read as the reverse complement.
GCAGGCAGGCAGGCAGGCAGGCAGGCGCACACCGGGCTGCCCGCCGCCCTCCCCGGCGCGCGGGGGCACTGTGCCTGTGGCCTGCCCCGCTGGGCACTGGCACAGCCCCATCGTGTGAGGCGCCCGTGGGAGGGGGCGCAGCCGCAGAGACCACGGCCTGCGGGGCCGCCCGCGGCGCCACGTGGCACCATCAGTGCTACCTCCGACATGGAGAGAACCACTGATCTGCTAATTTGCCCAAATAACTATTTTTAAAAGCTAGAGATTCCATTAAGAACTTCCCCCGCATGAATTCCGCTCCCTGTTCCTGGTAATCCAAGGGGACCATGCCAAATAGCAATTTCTACTGTGCCTGGATCTATAAAACATCCATTCAATAGCAACTTTGTCCTTTTGCATAAAGATTACCCAAACGCATTACGCAAAAGCGTAATGATCTCAAGAAAAGGAAAAGACCGACAGATTTGGAACAATGTGGCATATTTTAACATCCACATGGATCATTTTAAAAATCAGAGCAGTCAAAGGACAAAAGAGTGGTAAACTGAGTCAACACGGCTGCACGCACCGGCGCAGGCAAGCTCAGGATCTACAGAGTGAAGAGGCACCAGTGACAAGATCATTGCAGCACAGGTTTCAGTGGAGGCAACTGAAGAACGCACACTGTCCTAAGTAAATTAATACTGCAATAAACTGATACAGTTCCATAAAAAGTAAAGATACAGTATCCGAGTCAAGAAAATTATCTTTCCCACTATTTGAAATTCAAGCCCTGTTCACACTGTTCTTCCAGGAAGCCTGTGGAAGCTTGTATCAGCATTATAACATGTGCAAATAAAACCCAATCACAAGAAATTGTAATTACCACTACAGTAACAACCATTAACTCAATACAACGTATGCTCAAGATTCACCACCATATGTGCAATACGCAAACATCCCCACCAGTTAAAAGTCAAGAGAGCTCCCAACCACAAAAAAGCTTAAGTAAATGAGCACGGAAATGGCTTTCTAGAAATCTGTTTTCTTCAGAGCACATTCTGAAGTTTCTGAACCACCCTAGGCCTTCTCTCCGACAACAAAGCAGCTGCCCCCAAAACAGAAACCCCAGCACTTCTCCGAGGGAGGTTAATGCTGTATAAACCCTTTTGCTACACTGTGATACAACGTGCTGTGCCTGAAGAGGGAAAACCCCAGATAGGTAAAAGAGGTAGAGTAAGAAGAGGAAAACGCAGTAATCCCACTGTATAAAAAGCTCAGCGGAGTTACAGACAGAAGGGAAGTAGTTTCAGGAGAAGTTAGAAAAGAGAGCGCATCTCACGTGCCACAGAATTAGCACCAGCGTCACGACCCGACGCGTGCCACTCGCGCTCTCCCGCTCGCAGAGGCACCCCTTTCAGCCACCAAATCCCTCCCATTTCATTGAAATAGAGGGCACCTTTGGCAGATTCAAGTTAACAGCATCCACTTTTCCATAAACTTCACTCATATCAGATAGATTAAACTTGGGTTTAAATCTTAATTTGCTCTTGAGAAGGTAACTGAATATTAGTATTGAAAAAAAGAAAAAAATCCATAAAACCCCCCAAAACTTCTGCATAGTCATCTTAATGATTGGAGGGTAAAACTCTAATTATACAATGCTAAAGAGTGATTCAAGGACAGAAAAAAAATGCTTTATTATAAATTTCTATACGTGATGCAATAAAAATCTTTTTTTCAGTTCACATTTCAGAACTAATTGAATTCAGAGACTTTCCATTCAAAATTTATAAACTCTTGATGCCTTGGAGTCATGAAAAAAGTAATACAAAATCTTTCAACTTTTTTCAGCTGCCTGATCATATTGGAAAATGAGGCCTGAGTTACTGAGTTACAAAGCACTGGAAATTGGAACTGTTCATGATACAGCATTCAAAGGTGTGAAAAACTGACAGTTTGCTTTCTTCAGGATGCTACATAAGCTATAGAAAGTCAAAATTCAAAATCTAAATGAACTACTGAAAATACAGATTACTAAACTAGTATAAATGACACCATAAAGGTAGATACAGAAAGGTTTGCCAGAAATTTTTACAATTTGGTATTTTTAACTTCTGTAAAATATTATAAACAAATAGAAAAGATTCGACAGTCATCAATATTTCCTTGGTGGCAGAAGGAAGGTTCAATGAATGCAAAAAAAAAAAAAAAATTGCGTGAATATATTTAGAAACAGATATATTGTATGTGTTTGTATATATACATAGATATACATAAAATGCATAATCTCATGCCTAACCAACTGCAAGTGTTACTGATATGGAAATCCCAAGTGAATATTTTCTTCAGAATGAAGGTAATTAAAAAGCAAACTTTGTTCCCATTAAAAAGGCATTAGTGAATTTTAAGTAGGAACTTTCTCACCATCTTTAAAGTAGCATTAAGTTAATTTTGTTTTAAAAATCCTTAGCACACCATATTTTTGTACCATGTCTGCTCAGGTTACAAAAAAGTCTTTAAACTGCTGAGGATAACACACCTATAGTACTACGGAGTAACCAGTTTTTCAGCTACGTGTGCTTAATACTAGGGAAAACAATTTTCCAGGGAATCTCTTTTCCTGCTCTCCCCTCCTGCACTCAGAAGAGTCAGCGTACAGCAAAATGGAAGGGGAAGAGGTTTCGGCAGGCATTACTGAAAACATATACATACCGCCACCAAATCCGCACTTCAGTGGTCAAACACACATAACATTAAGCGTATTAAGCGTGAATGTCTCCGAGAGAAGCTTGTGAATATTTTTCAAATATTAACAAGTTTGTGGGTTTCATTTTTATTTAAAAAAAAAAACTCACTCATTTTAGGGCCTAAGCTTTTTTTCATTTTGAAGTTTATCAATTTATCTCCCACAGCTTTTGGGAGATCTTAGATCACAAAAGGCCTGGCAGGATTAACGTAAAATGTATGACTACTTCTGCAAATCTAACAACGTTTGACAAAGAATTTTACATCACTGCTTATACACAGCCCCCATCAGTACTGACCTCATTCAAGACTTTCAGAAATACCTACAGTTCATGACATAAATTATTAACCAACTGCATAATACAATTTTGGCTCCATACACTTTGTGTTTTATTTATGAATTATGAATTTTTCCAACCCTTCCAGACACCATTTTCTTTAGTGCCYTTAATATGCTATTTGTTATTTCAGACACCTCAGGGCTTGTCTTTTCCTGCATGATAACCAAAAGCCAGAGTAATCTAATGTAACAGAATATTTTATCCCAAGACAAAATTAAAGAAAAGAATTGAGATAAGTTTCATGATTATTTCCTTTCCCAAAATGTCATCTGTCCAGTTCATCTCCTTTTCATACAAAATTACAACAATTTCAAGTGCACTTTAATTTTTTTCATCAGAAATCATAGGTGCATTCAAAATACCGCGACTCAGCCACTGAGTCATAAGGTCCTACAAACTCTGCAATTCCATGATCATGAAAACCAAAGGCATAAAACTTTTTCGTAGCCACTTACTTTGTAGTGACCCAGCCTGCCCAAAATTGCAAGCAGTTTTCTTCTTGCACCTCTGGAAGGAAAGTCCCCACCAACTCCCTCTTCCAATCATAAGGAAAGGAAACCCCAACAGATTTACACAACTACGTGATCAGTCATCCTCTTTGGGCAGTCTCTGCAGCGAACCATCAGACCCAAACGCTCAACATGTTTCTGATGCTATCATATATGTTCTCTCATGCGTAAGACTGTCACCAATTGAGTCATTGCTAGTGGGTAATCCAGATCTCTCCAAATCCAACACAGACTACATGGTAGATGCAGATACAAACAGCACTGTGCAAACACAAACAGCATATTATTACATCCACCAAATATAATGACCTGTTTCTAATCCAGTACAAAAAGTTGAGCCTTGACTAGTGCTATGTGACTTTAACGACCATCATTATCTATTTCTCCTGTATATCTATGCTGGAATATTAAACATCCACCCACTTCATTCTAGCTACCAATGGTTTTCTTCCCAATAACTTTATAATGTAAAATTAAAAAGGAACAGTGCCATAAAGGAGATATATAACCTCCACATAAAAATCATATTAGCACAGCAACTACTATCATGAGTTTAGCATTCATTTCTAAATGGAACAAACAACTTCACAAATTTAAAAATGTGAATAATCCATATTCTTATCAGTCCAGAATTCTAGAGAATCAAAATCCAAGTCATCAAGAACTTTCAGAGACTACATAGCTAGGATACTCCCGTCTTGCCAAGAAAGATGAGCTCAGGAACAACGTTCAGTGAGAAAAACAATGAATTCTAACTGACTGGAAAAAAAAAAAATCATTCTAGAATGAAACCTTTAGAAATGTCCTACCAACAGCAGCGAACTGAGCTCAGACCACTCTGTACTACACAATCAAGAGAACACCCCAGCTTTCACATGTCTTACAATTATACTTTGTGTAAATAAGAAAGTAGGTTTCTTCTTAAATTCAGACCACCAACAGATTATTAAAAAGCAAACTAGGAAGTTTATCTTCCCCTTCTTTTGAGCTCAGAAGGAGAAGTAGGACAGAAGGAGAGAGCTGGGTGAACTGTAAAGGAAACTCCTGAAGATTCAAGCTATACTAAAAACAGTTATCAAACACTGCTGCTAGGAAAAGAAAATGCAATAATACATTAAGTTAACAACATAAGCAACATACAGCATAAGCAACAACAGTAAAGATTATTGACATTTGATAATCTATTGTAACAAAAAAAATGTTAAAATGTGAAGGAGGTAGCAAAACAATCTTTTCCACTATATTTAGTTAAAACAAAAATACAGAGAAAAAAGAATAATTCTTTAAATACAAATCAAAACTAAACTCTAGTGTTATAAAGCATTGTGGATAACTTCCAAATGGGACTTTACCATATTTCTTTTTTCCTTTTTCAAAATATGCAAATAATTTGATCTTGCTGATATTGCAGAACCACCTACTGCAGAGACGTGAGGATGGCGATAGGGAAACAATGCTCAAAGATGAGTACTGCTTGTGCTCGCACTTTGACTGCTGTTCTGTAACCAATCCTCCCAGGGTCTTCTTTGTCGGCCAGTTCTGTACCTCAGTGACAACATCAGCAGTCAATCAGCCGTCAGAGCCTTCCTTGACGGAGGAGACCTGAACCTCTAGCATGTATGCACATAGCACCTATAGCATAATAAACTATGGTATGAATTTAAAACAGCAGCTGTCCCACACTAGCTTCCTCTAGACACTTCTGCTGTAAACTGGAAGTGCCTTTTGCAGTTTGCTTTGAATACAATAAACCTAAGAAAAAGCAGAAGTACAGATTTCAGAATAAATAGCAGGGCAGAAACCACACAGAGTTTAACAAAACAAAGACAAACTTCATATGGAAATATAGACAACTCTATTGAAACAGCATATAACAGGGGAAAAAGTTTTGATTTTTTTTTCAGTAACACCTCATTTTCTTTCACTGTGCACAGAGCACAATGAAAGGAGCTTCATCAGGATCATCTTCCAACAGTAATTCACCCCAGTAATTTCTATAAACCCAGGTAGACCCTTTTAAAAAGTTCCAGTTTTACTGCATGTTACCATAAAAATTACGGCGGCATATAGGAAGACCAACTACAATGCAAATTACTAACACCACCAGAAAAAGAAGTTATTTTTCATGCTGTAACACACTACTGTTCAGGAGTATCTAAAGCAGGAAGCACTTAATTCTGCTCTGTGAGATATCATAATTACCATCTGTATACAATCATACTTTATTAGTAAAAAATAAAAATAAAAATAACTAACTGTTAATAACAAATCCTACAGAGCGTGACAATTTGGGGGCTGTGTTTCTTTCCTCAGCCTGATTTTGCAAAACCTATATTCTTCCCTGTATACTGTAATTGCCATGCAATATTGCATCACCATCCCGTGTCTGTGGCAGACACCGGGAAGAGGGTGTGGCATGAAAGTACCTACCTTAATAAATAAAGCTAAACTAGACAAGAATACCTGTACTTTGATGTGTCTTCACACAAAGGTTTTCTGCAATAACTATTCCAATTCAAATTCAAGACCTATTTTATGCTCAGTAACTTTTCTGCACAACTAAGCAGTACTAGGGAGCAGAAGATCAAAACAACCAGATCTGATCAAAGAAAGACCTGGCCCATAACAGACCCTGATCACGACACAGAAAGCTGCTTTGCAGAAGGAAGAACCAGAAGGGCAGGATTATGTACATTGACTATTTTTATAAAGATCTCTGTATTTTGTGTATTGCTTAAATTCATACATACTTCAATCTTAAATAACAGCTTACTCCTGTGATCCTTAATTTGTGCTGTATTCCTGTGTGCAGTCCTGATGAGAGTGGAGCTCCGTAAAGGGTTAGGACCTGGTGTCCTGGTGGCCAAGTGTGTAGGGGAGCTTGGGGAACTGAGACAGTGACTGCAGAGTACGGACACCTGAATTGTTGCGCCACAAGGTACATCAGACATGACATCTACACCAAAGAACTACTGCTAAGCCCAAAACGGCAGCACTGGACACCTAACACTATGCGATTCACAGTTTGATTCCCTCCCATAAAATTGATACTCATCTGGAGAGCAGGACTGAACAAGATTCCAACATCTTCAATTTTACCTTTTTTAGTCATTCTTGCCAACAACTGGAACTCTTACATCATCAGAAATTACTGATTACTGATCAGGACTTCCAGTACTAACCTACATAAAAACTCTACTTACCTCAGTTATTTTGAGGGAGAGTTTTAGAAAAAAAACCTTTTTAATCCAGGTATTTAATTTTCAGAAGCAAAAATGTTTAGAAGAATGACAGGTGAAGATGGTGTCCTTTTTTTAATCACCCATACGAAGCAGATAAAGGGCATACCATTTTTAAACATAAATGGACAAGTCTGTATTTTTAAAATGGACATTTCTACATTTTTGGAACARTAAGATTTTCTCATTATACATATTAAAATGAAACCTCTGGAAATCTGAGATGGGACACTGGCTTTTGTATCTTGTTGATGTACTACAGGCAGATAATAAAGAGCACTGAAATTATCTCCATTATAGCACACACATCACCTTACTCAAGATGTGCAAAAACCTAGTGGTATTTTCACATTCCTGACAGTTTTAAACATTTCAGTATTTCATTTCTGCAAGCTTCCTTCTTCTGCAAACATTGTGCTTCTAGCTTCCATTCTTTGAAGTGCATGTGCTGCCATTAAAACCAATACAGTTTACTTAAGTGACTTATTTTTTCCTGTTCATCAGTTCTGAATCAACTGTATCTGTAGCACTGTAGCACAAGGATTCAATTATCACCACAAAAAAAATTTTTTTTAAACACTATTATAATGTTACTCGAATTTTCAAACTTGGCTGCTGCTAAATTTACCATGGCCATATTTCTGTACATAGCCAACAGTTTTAGTGACTACAGCTCTGCAGAACATGCTTTTCATGAAAATATTATTTTAAAAAATGTGGTTTTATCTCACAAGTAAGAGCACTCTTTAGCCAGGATTATCATCCTGAGACACAGCAAACAGAAATGGATTGAACTGCTAGCTCTACAGACTACCACACTGCACAAAAAGATTCAGCATTCCTTGAAACATATATATAAAAAAAAAAAGGATTAGTTGTGCTAGAGCAGCAGTCTGTGGCATGGCAGATGCATGGGAGGCCTGGGTTTAGTTCCTGCTCTGTCACAAGCTTTCTGAGTCATCACAGGCAAGTACTTCCCTGCCTTACAGAGGTTTTAAAATACCTTAACTAGCTGCAAATCTCAGACTCTAATGTAACAGGGAATTAATTACTTGATAAGGATACTAAATTAATTTTATAGACCCTATTTAAATTTATTTCTGTTTCATAGTAACTAGAATTTACTATACATTAAAGGACACTATGTTAAATTATGCTAACATCTCAATCTTCATACTAAAATCAATAATATTCAAACTGCAATTGCTATTTACTTTCCAAAGAAATGATCCAAGTCCTGAAAACATATGGATAACTGGCCTCTRTTCTTTACCTCAAGGAGACAAATTAGGGAGACAAAAGAAATCTGTGATACCCTTCTCACTAATTGTATTTTATCTAGTTGACACATCAGAAGAAGGAAGCCTTCAGACTCCACACTGATATTCTACGGAAAGCCAACAATAGTAACCTTTCTTTAGGGGAACCCTTGTATGACCAGAAAGTTCTCACCACTTTCTTCATGAAGATCCAACAGCCCAGCTATTGAAGCAGGCAATTCCAATTCAGCAGAAAAAGAGCTTTCAGGCTAGAGAATTATATTTTCTTTTACTCCCATTAAATTCTGTCCAGGCATACATAAAATGCAGTCACACTCACTATTTCATTTATTTGTATTGCCTAGGAAATGCTTCATGGCATACAAAGTTAAAATCCAAATACAATCATTCTGAAGTCAGGCCTGGGTCACTACCAGAAAATAAAAAGACACAAGATAATACAAATGCTTTGGAAACCACAGGAGTACATGCATCTTTCTCCTACCTCATGCTCTCTTTCTCAGCACTTTCTAAATTCAACACATAGCATCATGTCCTTTTCTCTACAATATCATCCCCTCTTCTGTCATGTACTTAAATCAGAACTTAAGTCTATGTTCCAGTGCTGAACCTGGAGCATCAAATCCTAACAATGACTCGTTACCTGGAGCTTAATTGTAAACTATATTATTTTTTAACCTTTTTCTTTTACAGAAGTGTTACAAAAAATACATTATGTTTGAGGATCAAGCATTCACGAACCATGAAATAATACGTTTAAAGTTTCACAGGCCTAAGCTGACCTCCTCCTATGCATACTCAGGAGCAGCCTTTGTGACATTATCGCTGCCAAACCCCTGCTCTATTCAGTAGAGAAGCCCCTGTGCATCCATGGAAGAATTATGCTTGTACAAGGAACCACAATTTTTTCTTTAAACTTTTGAACACTTGATCTAAAACAAAGCCATTTAGGTCAGCAGTTGTTTCTTTAATATGCTTAAGAGTTTTCTTAGAATTACTCCTTTACATGAACTGTTTTAGAAGAATATCTGTCTCAACTTCCATTATAGAATGCATATTTTTTATTTGTAAAACATATTTTCTAATGATTTTACTTGACCTAGCACAAAGCCAAGCTAAAATTTTACAATGCACCATCAACAATAACTATTCTGCCAACCAAATTATCACCTAGTCACACCAGTGCAACCAGTCTTCAAATTACATCCTTAATGTACTTGCATAAGCACATAGATATCAGCCATGTAGAGATGAGCCATACACAATTCTAACTCTTAACWGTGTTGACACTTTCATGCTCCAAAAAGAGAAAAAAAATCCTGTGAAAGTCATTTTTATGATTTTTAATTATTATATATAGGGGTATATATATWTTTTTTTTCCAAAATGGTCACTCAAAAATAAAAAGATTTGTTGAGCAGAGCCTTTTCACAGTTTCTATTAGAAGACAACTGCACATGCATATAACAAGAGAAAAGAACAAAATTTAAGTCTGCATCAATTTAAAAACTAATTTTAGTTAAACATGGGATGTTTATATCTTGTACACCTTAAAATGGGATGATATATGTGTAAACACAAATGTACACAAATGCATATAGAAACCCATTTCAAACATGATTTCCAAAACGACATTAGGTAAATTAAGAAAATTAAGATACCTGGTCATAGGGCTCAAACAAATTATATGTCCTATGTTTGGTCAAAAAACTAACAAAGTTAGTGAGGTATCCAAAAAAAAAAAAAAAAGTCACAGTGTTCATTTTCACAGACCAGAGGACAACATTAAGGTCTTGGTACTAAGTTGACATATCAAGTTATAGGCAGTCTAGGAAAACAATATCATTTTTCAAAGAGAAAGTAGAAGCTGTGGATGTTTCAAGAGCATCTGTATACTTCAGTGGCACTTTTAAGAACTGCTCAGTTACGTATTTCTTAACAGCTTTCAGATGCCATTACAAACATTTGAAGAAAATGTTTTATCCCCAATAGAAAGAAAAATCCATCAGACAGAGGCCTCATAACTCCAGGCACACGTGCACAGTATGTCAGGGTGCAAGTCCACCGTTTCTGTAACAAGCAAAAGCAAACTCCCACCAAAAGGGATCGTTCTGCTGCCTGCCATTAATTTGTTTCTCTCTTCAAGGTAACATATTCAGCAAGATCGAGGAAGACACCAAAAGCCAGCTGACAATGCAGGGGGGCCCCTGCGTGTGAGCTGTGAGCCTGCGCTTGCAGGGACCCAAGTGCTCCTGCAATGACATCAGAGGGCAACTTCTCTTGCAGCAGCACTGGCACTTACATTACCATGCAGTAAGCTATTCTGGGAGGTGAACTAGAGGAAAGTTACCCATCCCTCACAAGTGATTAGTTTTCAACTAAACTTGGGACTGATCCTGGCCACATTAGTGCCAGCATCACTGCAAGTGAGAGTGGCAACCCTATCACGAACGGGATTATGGCAACCTCGACAGAAACTGCCTTCAGTTGCTGCAGAACTGTACTCTCCATGTGCTACACCTTGTTCAGGGTTACATCTTCTTTGATTTCTTCTTCCCAAATGATATGTTAACAGCAATTAATCATGTTTTAAAATCACAGGAAAAACTAATTTTTAAATTCCTCTTCAAACCAATACCTACATCACACTTCAGCCTATAGCAACATGTTGTGAGATTTACAAAACAGCTTATAACTTTAGTATTTTAGTTATCACCCCCTTGTAAAATATAGATGACACAGAACCTTCTCTCATGAAAGATATGTGATACACAGTAAAGAGGAGTAATAAAGATAAGGCTTTAAACACACCTACATTTCTAAGTTAGACACCAGCTCTACAGTTTTTACATAAAGGAATTTATTTCAGGTATCCCCTCCTCCAATTTAACATTAAGTTGTTTTAAAATATTTCTCTTCCAGTTAAAACCTTTTCAATTTCTTGACAATCTGTACATTAGCCAAATTTAATAAATATACACACAAAGGAAAAATAAACATTTCCTTTGATATGCTTCATCTGAATGCATGTGTTTGAAAATAACTCCTAAAAAGTATGGCATTCTAAATGCTCTTCCTTGACTGTGTTCGAAAGAGAAACACAAACTCTGAAAAACCACTTTGGCCTTTTATCAAAACTAAGTTAATTTAGTTCTGTTTAGTATTATAGGTGAGAAATATAGGAAAGAACCTTAAAATACGAACTTAAAGACCTTATGCCACACAAACCAAAGTTCAAAGAACTGCTGCTTCACTTTAAAGAAGCTGATGACTAATTTTTAACAATAGAGTTATTACTACACTCTGGTTGCTTTTCTTCATGTCTCATCAAGGTCATTAATTGTTACAAGAAAAGATACAAGACTGTTTTTAGATAAGGCAAACAAAAAAGGAAATGGTCAACAACTGAAGATGATTTTGCTGCACTTTTTAAACCATTTTCCCTGCCTGAATATGTGCGCAATAATTTTTTTAAATGCACTTCCAGATGCAAAAGGACAAATACTGTCTTCACCATTCCAATAATACTCTATTTTCCCACTGAAAACATGGTCAATCTCAGCTTCAGTTGTCAGTTCTCAGCACTATGTTTCTACAAAGGGAAACAAGTCACAATCAGAAGTACACCATTTGGCTAACTGTAATTATCTAGCACTTTATCTGATTAAAGCGCTGTGGAATTAGTAACCAAATCTCTCATTATTCCTGCGATAACAGAAAGAATCACCATTTTACAGATAATGACAAATGGGCATATATTTAAATTAATTGTCCAGGACATTACAGAAACATAGTACATAGTCTGGATTAAAACTAACAAAACAAAAAAAAAAACAAAAAAAACAAAGTGTGGAATAAAACCTAGAAGTATTAATGTAGCATTAATACTAGGTTTTGTCTTCTTTCTATACTAGGCATAGTTAACAGCTAAACACTCAACAGCAAGGTGCAAAACTACCCCAAGTCAATGATTTGGGAAGACTTTTGTTACATGTAATTGAGCGCTAACAGAAAAAAGTCAGGTAAACCTGCAATAACATCTCATGGTAACCACCTAGTATTTATACCTATCTCTCCACTTCTAGTCCGCATAGTGATACAGTACACAGAGAATACAGAAAAAAATCACATTTTTATTGTGAAACTATATATTTCAGACATGAACAGTACATACACTTTGAAAAACTGTGAATTGCCTAGAGCAAAAAAACCCTTAATATTTAAGATAAAAAATGTTTTTTATGTGTAGCGCATTTTTATTAGAGCCAAAAGGGATATCAACTATAAATCTTCTTTTTTTCTACCACTGTTTTTCACTTTTCTTAATGCCAATTTTCCTTCAAAAACAAAGCAACAAAAAAAGCAAACCCTCCAGTAAAAACGATCCCCTGCATCTACAATCATGACATATAACATAGTAAATATGTGGGAGGAAACCATAAACTTTGGGTCTTAACTAAGCGATGGCTGAGACGAACTAGAGCTTGCCAGTGTCCTCACAGTGCGCTTCACTGCAGCCTGTCTACTGCAGCCAGGTAGCACTTAACTACATAAACCAGGCATTCAGGTGACTCTACAGTCAGCAGCTGGTAACACAATTTCATCTTTCACAATTTTCACCTTGGCTTTCTGCAGACTGGAAACATGCATCACAACCACAAAATTCTTTGAGTTTCCTATGCGTGTCTGGAGTTTCAGATACCATTGATTTACCTTGATTATTCTGGTTCAGCTTAGCTCCCGAAAATCAGACAACCATTAAAGCAAAACACACACTGACAATCTATTTGGCAGGACTTACAGTCCAACTTTTAAAGCCAAGAGTTACAAGATTGGAAACAATGTTATGAAGGGAAAAATAAAACAAAGCTATTTTAGCTTTAAATTAAGAACATTGTGTTTCTTGTAGAAGTTGCACAGTCTTCCAGAATGTCTTAAGCGAAGAACAGAGTTCATAAACTGTCCTACTTAATTTCTCTGGGTTTTGAGACCAGTAACAGTTGCTTCTGATATGAACACATTCATCCTTCCCCCCTTTTCTGCATTAGAGGCAGGTATCTTTGAGCAGTACTTCTTTCTCAATTCACACCAACCACACAGCAGCAACAATACTCGAATCTAAGCACAGATAATGTCTCAAACAGCAATAAGTACTTCTGCTATTTAAAATATTTGCTTTCCTTAGCTCAGAAATCTAGTGGCTTCAGCTAAGTAGGTGTGAACTAACTCCTCCAGTACAGTCTAATTAGACTATAGCATTAAAACCTTTCCAACATAAATGATAGATTAATGGACAAGATACTTTGTCATGACACATTTTCAGGAGCAAACTGCTCATCATCTCATCAGTTTTAGAACTCTTGGGTAACAACAAACTCCTAAAAGTATACAACTGATAGCCTCTATTCTTTTGGTATAATTTTTCACTGCTATGAAAAGTGTTGAAGGTACTTAAGAACATCAGTTTCTATTGATAATACAATTACCATTTCTAGCACTCAATTTCAACATCAATGTTACAGCATAAAACAAATGTTAAAACTACAGCCTAATCTGATTTATTCTTTAGGTTATTTTCTGGAACAGATAACAAGTCCAGAAACCCAAATTTTATGCTTAAAGCCTCAGTAATAATCTACCCATATGCCAGTGCCTCCAGTCTTCCTAAAGACCAGCTTGAAGAACTCAGGGTTGAAGTAAGTCCCTTCCCTTTTTCCTCCCCCTCTGGAATGCATGGTGCTTCAGAGTTTAGGAAGGAGATAAACAGACAACTGAAACTATGTCCTGTGTGTGGAATGTCCCACGTCCTTCATGACCTACTCTGATTAGCTATGAGCCTCCTAACGTACACTCTTCTGCCACCTTAAACAAATTCAGCCACTTTATTTATTTAGTGCACAAGTAAACTGCTCATGACAGAGGAAAGGTAGCATTCACTAAGGCTGGTTGAAAGAAAGGAAAAAAAAGAGAATATTAGAGAAATGCGGTATGTTTACAAATAAAAAACAAAAGGTGGGCTTATGATACTGAAGAGCTCTATCAGTTCCCCACTGAAAGAGAAACTCGGTTCTTTTCCTTAAGAAATACTTAAGATACTTTGCCTTTAACTCCAAACACTACCAGTAGTTACCTATATCTAAAAGCTATCAAAACTGGTGATAATTTAATGGTGCAGGGCCTGGGGACGAGGGGGGAAGAACGAGAAGGAACTGAAGATCTCCAGGCCTTTAAATTCGCAGAGACCAGCGGGATGAGCGAGGCTCTCCGCGCCTCTTTGCTCTCGCTGGATTGAAGAGGAGGAGGGGGTGGGGGGGCCGCGCAGCCTCCCCCAGGCCATGACACGGGGCGGCTGCGAGGGGCCCGGCAGCCCCGGCGGGCAGCGGCGGCGGGGCCCGGCTGACC
>NW_020447196.1:561907-592800 GCF_003343035.1 Apteryx rowi | reverse complement strand
GGCGAGCCCAGGCCTCGGCCTCCCGCCGGCGCTCGGGCGAGATTCCTAGCTTTAAAAAGAAAGAAAAAAAAAAAAAGGGAGAAAAGATCCTCAAAAGTGCCTTTTTACAAACGCACTTGATGGCAGGCAGAGGAGCAKTCTGACGCTTTTAAGGGGCTGCTAACAGCAAACCCCTCCCCCGTCTCTTGGAAAACTTTGCATAAGTCCGGTTAGGCCCTGCTCCAGCACGGCTCTGCATGCGTACGGAGCTCCCGGCGCACAGGCTCAATGAAATTCATGCAGTTACCCGGGTGCTTACATATGCTTTCTTGGATTAGGACCCTGTTCATCTACGGCTGCTCTTCAGAGGTTTGCCAGAGGACAGCCAGTGTTTATTTTATTTTCAGTAAAATATTTAAAAATATGTATTCATGATCTTACTTTATTTTTTGAATGACTGAAGCATTTTCTTGGCTAGTTTAATTGGTTATCCAGATGGTTCTCAATATCCTACTCATTCCTTTTGATGACCAGCAAGCACTTCTTTCTGTATAACATTCCTATGTCAAATCTGCCAAGTCTAGCTCTTATTGAGAGATTTCAGAATTAAGGCAGCTTCTTAAGAGTATTTCACTGTAGTAATGCAATATTTTTCAATCCCCACTATTTAGGAATCCTCTTAAGTGTAAATAATACCAATTATTTAGTGTCAAAGGAAGACAACTATAGGAGTACAACTTCTTTGTGCCTTTTTCCCTGCAAATCTTGTAGTTACGCTGTGGTTACTGAGCCTTTTCTTGTAAGTGTTCATGGGTAGTGATATACTCAGAAATGATTATGAGCTGTAGGTTAGGTTGCAACCAGCTCCGATTATAATTGCTGACTTACTTGAATTCTTAAAGAAATAGGCAAGGGTTAAGCAAAATATTATTTTTGTTCTGGATAGGAAGGGGCATATTCCTGAAGCATCCTGTTATCAATATTAGCTTTTTTCCTACCTTGATTTTAGTACAAAATAGGGCCAATCATTTGAAGTATTATTAAACATACAGACGCCTATTCAGTAGTCGAAGTTGAAAGAAGGTAGTCATCTATAGGCAGCAAGAAACAAGCTTCTCTACTAGTAGCAGTTAGTATTTTTAGATATGAGAACCAGAACCCTTATCAGTTCCATAGTCTGTGTGGTTTATTACAAGCATCTCTGTGGTTAAGGCTTTGATCCTGCAAACCCATGCTAACTTTTAGCTAAAAGAAGAAAACTGTATACAGCCTCACAGTCCTGTATATTAGAGAAACTAATTAAGCTTAGTTTCTAATGGATTTTTCTCCTACCTCTCTCCTCACCACAGTAACCTCCCACTTTAACCTGTTCTTGATAACCTCACTCCTGCAATGCCTCCAGCCTGCCCCCTCATGTCTTACTCCCCTGCAGTGCTCCAGCGTGCCCGTGCCCTGTAGCTGACAGCTGAGCAAGAGGGAGCACAGCGCAGCTGCTTCCRAGCTATGCGCGCACACCAACTGGTTGGTCACCCAGTTCACATCTTCCAGCTGCCCAGCTGGCAGACCAAAGCATTCATGTTGTCCTCCTGCTCTCATTGGGGCTACTTATTTGAGTCTTTCTCCTCTATGGATTATAACACCTTTCAGGAAAATTTCAAGACCCTTACTAGCTTGGAGACTCATTCCTCTGTCACACTGGAGTGAACTAACCCATAGGTTCAAAAGCTAGTAAGAGAGGGCTGACAGGAATACACACGCTAGCAAGGTCGCCCAGGCCTCGTTACCTTGGGAAATCAGACTAAAAAGGTCTCAAAGGCATGTTAACAGGTCATCTAATCCATCCGCTGCTCCAAGGTAGAATCAGCTATGTCTTCGTTACTCCTGATAGGTGTTTGTCTAAACAGCTCATAAAAACCTGCTGTGGTAGAAATTTTACAACTTTCCTCTTAAACCTATTCTAGTGTTTATCTGTCCTCACCATTGCAGCGTTTCTCCCACGATATATAACCTAAGACTCCCATATTATAATTTTAGCCCATTCTTGAAACTTTTTGAACACAAAAACAGTATTTCCCCTTCTCTAATTTTGAAGACTTTTATCTTCAGTGAATTACATAAGCTCCTTCCATCTATAGGTCACCATTGCTCAGCCTCTGATCAATCTACATTATATATGTATCTAGACCTGTAGTTTAGTGCGATTACTGTTTCATTAGTAGACAATAAAGGTCATAAGTCTTCAGTTTTATATTATATTTACTGATTAAAATAATTTTATATGCAGTCAGTGTACAAGTTAGCAGTTAAAAGAAAAATATCTGAATATAAGAGTTTATATAAAAATTTGTGAAGCTCATTCTCCAGAAATTTTTCCCAAATATATTTGGTGTCGATAGCTCCTCTCATAAAAATATACCAAATCAAATTAAAACCATTTTATAAGCACTGATCAGCTTACAAAACATTGCACTAGGACATTCACCACTTCTGTCTTACAAATCAGTAAATTAGACCAGAGAGAGCTAGTTTATCAAAGTATGCTGACATTATGACTACATTATAAGATGTATTTTTTCTTCTCTAAGCTTTAGACTATATTCTTTCTTGAAAGCACTTTG
Organism: Apteryx rowi; assembly: GCF_003343035.1. Lineage (NCBI taxonomy): Eukaryota > Metazoa > Chordata > Aves > Apterygiformes > Apterygidae > Apteryx > Apteryx rowi. Next base: position 590,203 of record NW_020447196.1, on the reverse strand, counting down.
ATTTTGTATTTATTTAGTAAGAGGGATAAACCTGTTCACGCTATTTGTTAGTTGCTACAATATTTTACAAATTCATGTATATTATTGTAATATAATTTTATATATGTTAATAGTGATATTTTACATGTTTTTGCAAAACACTGAGAAATTCTTTGTTGCAAGAACAAAGTTTTCTAGAAAACAGCATATTAGCAAGACACGGCAACTTTCTCTTATGGTGTTTTCACCACTTGAGATTTAGAAATACAATTGCCAATGGTTGCTAAACAGGATATTCAAATTTTGTGAGTGCATCTAGTTTCTTGGGCAGAAGTACTGATTCTGATCATTCATAATAACACTTGATCCTGATAGCTACATGCTTTAGTCCTAAGCAAAGCATCCAAACAAACTCAATTTTAAGCTTTCAAGTAGTACCACTGAAGCTAATAAAAATACACATGCTTAAGTGAATTTTCTATTTACAGAATTTTTAAGAGTCTCTAAAAGTAATAATGAATTTTTATGCATTTTTGAGTATCCTATTCTAACTACTTTATTGGATTGAAATGAGAATGTTCAGCCATTAAGAAAACTGAGTACATAATGTCCTAAAATATAAGCTTATTTTGAAACTTGTGTGCAAGAGAAGTACCTGAAGGTAACATAGTATGCTAATTACAAATTAGCAATTACACAAATTACAAAAGGACATTAAGATAATCATCGAAAGATTAAACGCAGTATGACTTTACAAGAAAAATGCTATTCTCCATATGCAAAATGATACATTTACAAAAGTACAAATAAAATATTTTTATCCTCTTTATTTTTGTCTAACCACTGAATATCTCCCCCAAAAATGTTATTGTAAAATATCCCTTTGGATGCATTACTAATGATTTCTGTAGTCCACAGTTTCCCAGTGTCACAGAAAGGGAGATGACAAGCTTTCAAAGTTTGTCTCAAACATCCAGGAGTGCTCTTAAAGACAATAATATTGATTGACTAAGATAGAAGATCAGTTACTGATCTCTCTCTGCAGCAGAATGACTGTTCATTTATATTCTTCACTGCATATGCTGTAAAACTTTTCTATTCCCAGACTTTATTTAGGAACTCTCTGATGCCATAAAAAATGAAATAATACTGCAACTACTTACAGCAGTTCATTAAAATATAAATTTTTTTTTCAGGCAAAGGCTGATAGTTATTTCATATATTTTGACCACAAATTTTGTACAGTAACATTTTTGTATATTCTGAGCTAACAGTATTTCCACAAGAAAGCCATTTTGGGCTACACTTAAGACCTTCATATATAGACTGTTGAATTAAGCCTTCTTTGTAAGAGTGTACAGAGATTCTCTGAAATATGTATGATATCCTACTTTTAAGTGGTAAATCCTTATATATATATTTTTATATATATATATATATATAGTATTTCAGACTCCCATAATTTTATTGATAAATACTTTACATGACAAAAGGCTTATTTTTTTTTCCTGAAGGCCTACCTCTAATATTTGTGGCACTCGGGCAACTCCCTCAAATTCAGTTTCTACTAAAAAAGGGAACAAACAAAACCTTCAAAATGCAAAAGCTAAAGTTTCAAAAGGCAATAAATAGGATCCAAAACTTAACATTTAAAATAATAAATATTTCATTCTAAAGCTGATATTACACTAGACTGGTTGGATTTGACAGTCCTGATGTACCAGTTGACTTCACTGGATATACTCATAGAAGATGTATGTTATAGTCTATAGTTAATTATAGTGCATCTATGTACTAAGTCTTCAAACATTTACAAGACAGCTTGAAAAAAAAAAATCAGACTGAATTTTTGTATTTAATTATTACAATCAACTAATATAACTGATCTCAGTTATTTCATGAAGAAATATTTTTCTTTACTGCTTTTGTTTGAATGTCATGCATTTGATTTATTTACAACTTATGTCTTTTTCAGGATTTCTAAGAGGCTGAATTTGAAAGAAGAGGCAGAAGACAGGTTTTATAGAAAGATTAAGGGAAGATGGAAGGTTTTCAATTTAGCAATGGACAGGGTGTTAGGGAGACAAAAAAAATAATCTTTTTAAAGCGAAGAAAAAGCTAAATGCTTTTTAAAAGTTATTTTGGGAGAAAGGTGCCTTGTTATCTTTTAATTCACACACACACATTAAAGTATATTACAGAAGCATTTTCAGAAATGGAGATTTCATGCAATACCAGAACAACTAACTTTTCAGAAGCACTGTATAGCTTAAGCAAGTCTCACCTTCTCCCTCAGTTTCATCCCTTCTAATATCTAGACCAGCAACTTGAGATTTCCTGGATATCCTAGCATACAGGAATCACAAGATTAGGTTGCACAGATTTTTTTTTTTTATAAATGTTATATATAAAGAAAAAAACAATATATATCAATCAATGATAGGCTATCTAGCAACTCTGTGAGTTCATGGAGCTCCATAGAAGTACTTATGGTCATCATATCTCTAGACAACTACTACCTTGCAGTTTTAGGAGGGAAGCAAGTGGCTGTCTGCCAAAGTGGATGAAGTAATTGTCTAAATTCTGTTGTGGAACAACAAAAAGCACTGATTTTCAAGAGAGTAGTAGTACACTATTAGCAACACAAAGAGCCACACAAGCAGTGCCCTCCTGAGGATCAGTACAGATCCCAGCAGAGGCTTAAGACCATCAAGTTATTTCACAAGAGTCCATAACTAGTCATTAGATGAAATACAATTCCAGTCAGCACTGACCTGATTTGTATTCCAACTGCCTAAATGAATTTAAAAGCCTTTAAAACCAATTCAAGTCTCCTGAATCACCCAGTTCTTACATATGTAAATATCCAATCATCTTTGACTCCACGTGAGTCAAGAATGAAATGTGTAACTATAATAAGATTTAAAATGCTATAATATTGGAAAATTTCTGTGGATACGTAACACACTTGATACAATACACAAATACTATTTTAACTATTTGGCCATTCAATAAATAAACTACAAGATCATAAACTGATTTGAAAATTATGAGAAACATGTATAATAACTTCTCTCAGTTTTGAAACTTGAATTGCTGTAGGGTTGAACAAGATAAGAAGGGGTTTTTGAGGGTTTGCTTTTGGAAAGGCTTTTGGGAGGTTAAGCCTGAGTACAACAAACTGGTCTTACACCATGCCCTGAAGAAACACATCACTGGGCACTGATAGGCAATGAGAGAAAGTACCGAGTAATAAGCCCTCCATAAAATACATGCATTTTCATTTTTTAAATCAAGGACTATTACCAGATCTCAAGTAGTATGACAGATAATCTCTATACACAGATAATGAGGTGATAGCTAGAGATTTAATATTATATAAAGATTTCTGAACCAAGCTCAATGCCTTTAATTTAATCCAGAAACAAACAACAAACAGCATATGCAAACACCTTTAGCTGGCACAACTACACAAGTTAGGAGACAGGATACTTGCCTTTTCAAGAAGCTTTCCAAGAGGTATTCAAACACAGTCCCATATCAAGCTCCATTTTATGTAATCCCTATCTAAATTCTTACACAGTTTTTGTTACACTATATTGTTACTCCTTGGTTCAAACAAACAGCCCACATTTTGAGCCTTCCTGAAATATTTCAATCAAGTGGAGAAATTCATTGGAATTAAGTGGGTCTTTGGCACAATCCTATTTATTTATGAAATAATTTCCTTGAACATACCAGAGGGAAAAAGAAAGAGGCATCACTTTCCTTGCTTACAATTTCCTTTCCTGCTTTTGTAAAATACCTGACAGTTTTATGGCTGCTTGTCAAGTTTTCTGATGAGAAAACATGCGTTAATCCCCTTTTTCTACACTTGCAACCAATCCGCTGAGGCATATGATTAACACCTTGCTCAGATCCTGCCACGTTGACCAGTTCCTACTGCTCTAGCTCTCACAATACCATGAATGTTTTTATTGTTCTTCTGTTCAGCCTTCACTCCTTGACTGTTCCCAGGCCCATAACTGAGCCACTAACATTTGCCAGTGTAACAGCATTTTGAGAACACCTCCAAAGAAAATGATCATGCTTTCACTGATTTTTTCCCCCCCCCCCTCTTCTTCCTCTGGCCATATAAAAGGGACAAAAAGTCTCTTCGTTTTAGCTTTCTGCGTGAATCAATAAGAATGAGCGCCCTACTGCGGAAAGCTTGGATGAGGAAGGAAGGTTTGCATGCAGCTTTAGATGAAGGGAGATTAGTGGGAGGTTTGATTTTTCCTCTTGCTAGTAAAAATTTTTCACCAGAGTTCTGGTGATCAGCAAGACACGAATGCAGCAAGGCCATACAGTGCAGAAAGGGTCCACTTTACTCATGTTCCTGTTCAAGATGTATTTAAAAATCATTATCATTCTCACAGATGTGTTGTCACTGGAAATAGATCTGCAAAYCATACACTGGCTAAATATAACACCTTACGTTAGGTATTCTGAAAACACTACAAAATAAGGGTACTTATTATCAGGTATCCTTTGTCATACAACATTCCTTTTAATTTTACTGCAAGTTCTGCCCGAGCAGACACCACAGAGAGTTTAATGAGGATTATAAAATTGAAGGGGGTGCCTCACTGAAGCAGCTTTCGGCCACAAAGAAATCTGATTATGTGCATTATCCCTGACACTTCTGATTTACCAGAGAAGAGGGAAAAATCACAAAAGACAACATTCTGTTTTTCACACCTGAGTACAGAGAAAGCCTGAGGCATTATAATGTTCTTTGATACAAATGCCTATTTTATATTGCAAAAGTCTTTTTTTTCATGCTACTGTAACATCATTTACCACTGTAGCACCTCTTGTTTCCAGCCCTCCCCTAGGTTGCCAGCGCTGCACAGGAAAGCTTTTGAGTCACCGGCTTCCTTTTATTCAGTGAGGTCATTATAACAGTGTTATCCCTGGTCTCAAGAGAAATATTTTTGAAAACACAGTCTGGTTTGCAACAAGATAATTCAAAGAATGTAATATGACAAGAATAGGTTAGCCATCCCATTTGGTATGGTGACACTGAACATCAATAATGTCACTACAATTTTCCCTATTCAGAATGCTTCTTTTTATTCCCGTCACTTTTTTTTTTCTTTTTTTAATTTGTCTCAGATATGTGGAGAGGACAGCTCCTTGACTAAAGTGGAAGACCATCTTATTTTAATGATTACACTTAATTCATAAAAAAATTAGGATTACTTTGGTGTATGCACTTAAATTAAACATTAAATCTCTTAGGCAGTTATAAATAAATCTGTATTTGTTTGTTTTGATTATTTTGCCCATTTGCTTAAAATTAAATACTCTTAGGAAGATCATGCATTTGCAGAACTGCCTGAGAGAAAATTTATAGCTTGTCAGCTGCCTAAAGATATCATCTTCCAATGTATTTTTGGGTGACATGGTAACAACATTCAGTAAGACATTAAACAGAAATCCTTTGCAAGCTCTGCCTGTGTTCACTGTGATTCTTCTTAAAAGTTAATTTCTCTCTAAATGAAAGAAAGCAAGCACATTGTTTGAACATCTGCACAGTGAAATACACATCCTTTTAATAATTACAGAGCAAATCCTGCTCTGGCTGGCCCAGCGGGGGTGAGGAGAAGCACTGTGCAGTGCATCCGTTACCACAGGGTTCCTGCAAGCCAGGACTGGATTCCAGCAGGCACACCCCAGGGAGGCACTTCAAGACACAGTAAAATACTCCAACCCGGGCTGCCTGTATGGCCTGGCGTATGGTATTAGGAACACCTACAATATCATGTTGTTCTTTTAAATAAGACATAGTTGAAGGCTGTGTCATAATGTATACAAAGGCCAATGAACAGTTTCGATTTTGCTATTTCCTAGTATTTCATATTTAATCATGCTTCCTTAAAAATTTATGAAGAGAGTGCTAATGGAAGAAAATTCTAGTTTGTTCAAAGGAACAAAAGCTCTAAAACATGGGGGTTTCTTGCAAGAAGCTATTCTTGCTCTTAGCCATTCTACATGTTTAGAAATTTTGGACTACCATTAGAGAAAGCTATTGCTATAGCCATACAATCAATCGTCCCTGTACGTATCCTAAACTGCACTGTTTGGGGACTAATTTCAAATAAATTGACTCCAGTAGAGTTTCAACAAAGATTAATCTGTCCCTTTAGTCATCATATTATAGACAATGATTTTCATAATCAATACATGTCATCAGTGAGCTTCCAATAAATGGCCCTTTAGAAGTGTATTTCTTTCTTGAAAGGTTTATTCCACTATTCAGGTTCAACTTCTAGAACTGTGTATTGTATTTTTCAGGTCTTCCTTCTCCTTTGCTGGGAAGTCCATTAAAGAAACTACTTTAAGCCATGGCCACTTCTAACTTTTTACTCCACTTTAACTGATGATTACTATAAGCTCCCTGCTCTTCTCCTGATTTTATTGTCATCTTCCTAATTACTGTATAACAATTAGATACTGAAAAGCAAAAGGGTATCTGGGGTTGCTACCAAGGAGAAAGCACCCCCTGGGAATGAAAAACAACCCATCGCTGCTGCATCTGCTGAATTCTAATAGAAATTTAAATTAATCTAGTCAGAGGATAGACACTGGGGTTATTAGTGCCAGAGGCCTTCTAAAATGTATGCATATGAAATTATTTTAAATTTCATTTATCTTTGCAGCTTTCTAGTTTTGTGACTGTGTTAAAACATGGCACTTAACCATTACAAAATCTTTTTACTATGTGAAACTTTTTTCAGTAAGATTTTATACAGTGCAACCTGGGTACCAACACAACCAAGAAYTGGGTGGCAGGGGAGGACACCTGTTTACCTCAGTAGTGCTGAATACACCTGCTAAGCAACCTATAGAAGCTTGCATGCATCAAACCTGTAACAACATTGAAAATACTATCCCAAAGTCTGCTTGCCCCAAAGAGAAAGACAGTGAAAAGACTTATTCATACCCTAGAAAGGAAATAAATCTCTGCTGAGTTTATCAATACAAGTTAAACTGGGAGGTTATAAATTATCATCTCTTGTGCTGGTGGAAGGAAAAAAAAGCAAGCAAGCAAAAAAAGAAAAAAAAAAAAAAAAATCTTGCCCCTAAAATTCCTGGTCTGACTGAGGCACTTTCCTAAGCCATCACCAGTTCTTCATTTTCATTTTCTTACCTTCATTTTTGAACTGCACTTATAATGGCACTGAAATGTAACTATTGTGAGCTGTCTTAAGCATGTTAAAAATACTGTACAAACTAACTTCAGCTAGCAACCCTAAAACATGTYTTCTCTGCCTTTCAAATCAGTTGCTATATGCATTTTCAGTGTATTAGCAGAGATTAATTTAGACAAGTGCTGTAACTATGCAGTATTACTCATACAGACAAGATCCCCAAAAGGTTACAAGGCTAATGTGAAAATGTCATTTACAGTTTTGGAGATGTGACCTATGTTATTTCCTACATCAACAGGACTATATTATCTACAGCACAAACTATGAGTAATATATGCATTACACTGTGTTTATAGTCTGCCAAAGTTCATTCAGGCAGGCATAATTTGAGAGTATCCTTTCTAATATGTCTCCTTCCAAACTTATCTAATAGACATGGTACCAAACTTCCGTATTCTAGAATACCCTGAATTCAGTGAAGTTGCAGGAAAAGCCGAACAGGAGCTGGACTCCTGGGTTTCTGTTCCCAAGAGCAGATTCTGTATGTCTTGGGGGAAGATGGAATAGTTGCTGCACTTCCCCAATTGCAGGTTTTCCTTGTCTTTGTGTGTGCACAAAAATACGACTGGTATGTTTGCTTCCCTCCCCTCCCAGTACCTGCAAGAGGACTAGGAAAAATCCAGCTCTTCATGATTGCAGCAGTAATCCTACTGAACCAAGACGTTTGAATGGTGATGAACCATTTCTCATCCTTTTGAGCCACATTTGAGACAATGTGCAGGGAAAAGCCGTGACGTTAGCCACAAGCAAGCCCTGTGGCTAAGGTGTACATACACAGTCCAGATGCAGGTGGCTCAGTTTCTGTGATGGAAGACTGAATTTAGTTCCTTCCCCCGTACAATTTGTAACTGACACCCTCTTCAGATTATATGACATGGAAGTATATTAGTTGAAAATATCTGTGTCAATTGGACTTTCAGAGATCTTGATCATATTTACATATTTCTATTTGATCATTTGTCCCTTTACATAGGTAAAGTTGTAATAGTATAAAGTCCAGTTTTACACTAGGCTAAGTTACACAGGTAATTCTTCTTTTTTAATCACACTCATGCCTAGAACTTGTAGTCACGTGCCAGGACTGCAGTATGCTAGCTGCTGCATGAACATGAACCTAAAAGGACAGTCCCTGCCCCACAGAGCTTATTATATAAGATGGGAGAGAGAAAGGACGATACAGACAAAAGAAAGTGGCAAAACAATAAAAGTTAGCAATGTAGGAAGTAGTTATAGTGCACTGACATCCTGATATTTATCCTCTACTTTGTAGGCATGAACAAAATGGGGAGGAAATCAAACAAGCAAAAGGTTTACTGGGATTTGAATGAAAATGACAGAGAGAATTTTGCAGATGTTTAAAATGTGCAAAACCTCTTCTGAAGCATGAAAAGCAGGATAGGAAAATGTGAATATTCTAACTGGGTAGTTAGCTAAAAGGCATGGATCCAATGTGTTGAGGTTACTGGAGTAAGGATTTAATGATTCAGTACCATTCAGAGGTGATGGACAGTAAGGAGAGGCTGTGAGTGGATTTAAGGAGGAAGGTGGTTTGTTTGATACAGTAGGCAAATCAGAACCATTAGAGAGGGATCACATACTCAAAGTTGCTGCCTAGAAAATAAAATAAATCTTCTCAGCAAGGAAGACATCAGGAGAAGAGAGTACCAGAATTTGTTCATTTACTATGAAACATGGATACACAGTCTTAGAAATACAGCATTTTTTATGGCTGATGTTACTGTATTCATTCCGCGGTGAGCTACAGTACTGAGAACCAACTCTCACAATGTGGTTTTGGAAAGCATTTCACATTCACCAGCTACATGTTTAAACAGAAGAATCCCTTGGCATCACCACTGGCTTACACACAGATTCACTTATACACACTCCATTTTTCATGAGGTGCCCACATCAGCCATATAACATTACTTACCAGAGGAACCTTGCCGATTTTTTCTCCACTGGCTTTTAGCAGGACAAGGCTTCAGTTTCCTCAGGGGTATACCATTTCCTCCTCGTGTCCCAAGGCACAGAAGAGCAGCTGCTGCCTTTCCTTTTATTTCTCTGCTGGCTGTAGGGAGTAATTTTCATGCTTGGTGTGTAAGACTTCCATTAGAAGAGATCCATTTCAGGTGGAAGATCTCTCTCTGGCTTGGGGAAAAAGTTAGGTTATTTCTTTTGCTACATTCTTCAGCCTCATGAAGCAACTGTGGTAGGTCTTTTTAGTTTGCTGAAAGTCTAGGCTGAGTTTCATCTTCTGAAGATCTTTGTTTGTTTATGCTTCTGTATAAACAGAGTTACATATATAACTTACACAGGACTGATTCCAGCTTCTAAAAGGCCTTGGAATTCCCACAATATTAGAACTGCGCAAATGTCAGGAAACATTCATACCCCTGTAGGAACACAACCCTCTATGGTCTCCAGCAGACTCGCAAAGAGATTTGGGAGTCAAGCATGAGTTATAGGCAAATGGACCTTCAGGCTAACTCACACCTTGCATTTAAGAACTGTACATATTTCTGTCCATCTGAGAATGCTGCAGGAGTGAAGGAGAAGCTCTGTGGATACTCTGCATCCTACACCAAGTTAAATGGAGAGAACAGAAATTGCTGTCATAGTTCTTCTGTACGTATGTGCCAATGTTCTGAGCTATAATTTAGAAAAGAACCTCCCATGGATTTCAGTGATTTGTAGAGAGAGTCTAAACCATTAAGCTGTTTTACAGTTTTCATCAGTAGTTTTGTGCATCAATTCTGTTTGATCTCCATCAATACTGATGTAATTTGATCAGATCTTCAGGAAGCTCCCCAGGCACTGGTTGATAGTCCTCATAAAGAGTCCTGTTTTATTATATTCCTCTACTGAAACATGTGCAGGGGAACTGCCTTGAGTCTTCTGCATTTTCAGGAGAAATTTCTAACAAAGCCTGTGTTAGGATCTCCAAGCCTTTAGTGATTTCAGCCTAATGGACAGACTAATTGCTCAAGTCTTTGAAACTGTCAATTGGAAAGAGATTGCTACCTGTAATTTATCAACTGTGCACATACCTTTAGTTCTCTGTAGGAATTAAGTAAAGGATAACAAAAGGAATAATCTCTCTTAAAGCAATACATTTAAGTGGCTAGGAATTAGCACCCACAGTTACTGGATAATCCATTAAAAATATATATATAATCCATATTTTGCTTCTCTTATCCTCTGCATACTACTGAGAAGCCTGCCTGGATAAAAGGCAAGCAAAGAGAATTTGTGAGAACAGCTAGGACCACTGATGCATATATCTGGATACACGCAGCAGGAAATCAAAATCATCATTGGCATCCAGGTTCTCACTTTACCCTGCTGACCTTTATATGGGGATTTCGCAGGCAAGTTCCAGTTTGGTGAATAGAATATAAGAGTCTATGCAATGAGAAAGGACCTTCTACATTAAAGTGAGATGTTGTACAGGATAGACCATATATACTCTCTATATTCTAAGACTTCTGTTCAAGAGGCTGCAAATCCATTCTTCACCTGAGAAATGAAGAACAGTGGTAGCATCTGCATATCTTGCACTTGCCGAGAGCATCATTTTAACCAGAAAAATGATTTTTTTTCAAAAACACAACTGAAGAACTTATAAATGATGAAATAACAGTTTTGGATTTCATATAACCTGAACATGGTCTCCTTTCCAGTCACCACAATCTAATCTCACCCACAGTAAGATCTGAAATAATTTCATTACTGGAGATGTAAAATATACTGCACATCTGTAAATTAATCTTGAGGGAGGGAGGGAATGTTTTCCTGTGGCTCACACAGGAAGAATGGGGTCATGATAAATACAATCACTACCCACTCTGTTGAACAGTGCTCTCCAGTTTAACAAATCTGGAGTCTTCTGGCTACAGCACTTCTAGCCCCTACAAATGGAACAGCTCACAATACAAGTTAGTAACTTTTTAGGTAACAATTCAGTGATGATACAGAGAACATGTTCACCACATTAATAAATTCCTCCTACACACATAACGGCCATAAAATAAATCTTCAAATGTAAGTCAATTTGAATGCAGAAGAAAAAGATAGACCCTCTAGGATTTCAAGGGAACATGGATGCAGTATCAAACAGGACAAACCACTTTTTGAACATTATATTACTACTCACTACTGTCTTATTTTAACTCTCTGTGTTGATTTGCTATAATCATCACCCTTCTCACTTTGTCATCAGTCAAGTTACACAGTGAAAATACCTTCTGTAATTAATATATTGCTCTATTGTGGAAATTTATGAGATTGACAAAGTTAGTACCATAATTTATACTACAGGAAAATGTCTGCATGTGAACGTTATCAGCCAACTGTCACCAAAATCTCTGAATCACATCTCCTCTGATTTTCCCCTAAAATACACCTTGCTTTGCATCAAGATTTTTTCTAGTATTTTGGGGGGAGGGTGGTCAAGGGTTCAAAACTGTAAACCAGTATAGATTTAAGTATGCCATGCAAAAGCACCTAATCTCTCAGCATCATGCAAAGCAGACATATTCAGCTATGTTAAAATACAGATAACTTTTTCCCCATTATTCATAACAGAAAGTATGAGTGATTGTTTAAACTAAGCATAACCATATCAAATGCATATTTCTTCATTTGATATATGCCAAACTGAGAAATATTTAAAGCAACTTTTTTCTTTAAAGATAAAGATATTTTCCTCTTAATGTGCATTTTAACCTTGACATGATCTGGGAAACCAACCAAAAGAAAAGAACTAAGTACTTTTATTTACACAGTGATACTCTGCCAACAAGTGTTGGATATGAAGGCCAGAAGTCAAGTTCCAATCTTCCGAGTGAAATCCACAATAGAAAGCAATACCATCACTTCACATTTTCTGGGAACAGTCTGTCTTTTTGCTACCCATTTTTCAGCTCTCTGTCAAGCTTCTACCACACCATAATGACCTGTTAGCTACTGCAGATTATTCATTATTTAATAAGGTCTTGCAATGTAAGGTCTTGCATTATTTGGCTTGATATTTTTGGAGCCTCATTAGCAAAGTTAATGTCATTAGTCAAAGACTTAGACCTGGAAAGACTTAGTCCATTGGAAAGAAATACTGAGCGGTTATACCATGTAGTAATTTCACAAGTGGTATTAGCTACATCATCCAAAGTACTTCCACACTAGCACAGCTATGTTTATATTACATATTTTGTCAGTATTAAAAGAAAGTATAATTAACAGACACTCGCTCTATGAGCAGTGACCCAATGAAGTCTGGCTTCCTGATTGGAATTTGAGCACCTGTGGCATCCAACCACTTACTCTCATGAATACAGTAAATAAAAAGAATTACCATCGAAGCCTCTATCACCTTGGTAGAAACTGGGCAGTTGTGTGAAAGTTCAGAGGTATAACTTGAAAAGGAGCTGAAAGAGGGCAGAATCGCTTAAACCTAATTTCACTAGAAAACAAAGCAAATCCTAATCTAGATTATTGCACCATCAAAACATTATAGTGTGAGTCAGGATTTAAAAAGAGCAACCATATTTGCAAATATACATGCTAGAAAACATTTAATAGTAATTTAACAAGTATGAACACAATATTATTAAAAAAAAGAGAAAATAGAATACATTAACCTTATTTTCAGTATTCTGGAATATTTGAAGTATTTTATTGACACATAAAATGCTTCTTAAGAAAATATACTCAATATATTCTGGTCATGTCACCAACTGCAAACACCTGTGTAACATGTGATTCACTCAGAACAAAAATAGTAGATCTATAAAAATGCCTGCTCTACCTTTACCATACTCTACTTCTACAGTCCACTGGAGAGAAAGTTTAAAGCCTAGAATTTACTTAGATTTATTTTTCAGAGATTCCAGGAGGTCCTAAAAGGACCTCCAGATGCTGTCAGAACTCCCTTAATTTATCTTGAAATGTATAAGCCAACTCCCCTTCAGTTGCTGCTAAATGTTTTCCACCATTCTTCTCCTGCTGGCATTACGCTCCCTTCCTAGAACCGGAGCTTAGCATGCTGCAGGCATTAAACTTATCTTGACCCATGCACGGGGCTAGAAGAAGTGAATACACATTCTATTTTAATTTCTTTATAGTCAGCTTGTGAAAAAGGTCACTATGCAGAGTACTGGGGTCAAAGCCCGTTGACACAGATGGCAATGTTACTTAGGTGCACAGGGATAGAAGTTTACACAGGAAGTTTCTATTCTAGCTTACATATCAGAGGAAGGTCATACAGAGCAGAAGTCCCTGCAACTGGTTCAGTTGAACCTAACAAATGAGCCAATTAAAAGTTGGTGGAACGATATCTACTTTCTTCCTCTACGTTGCTTTCAAGAGCGGGATGAGCATTATGCGGTAACACAGAGATGCTACGGATGTTGGGCTCGCCCTTCTGTGAGCATGGCCCCCAGCCCACACACTGCACTCTGCTTTGAGCTCAAGTCTATCCCAGTACAGGCCTAGCCCAAGTCACAGCAAAAGCTATCGCAGTCATGCTTCATCTCGTCTGAACAGATTGCACTATATGCATTTTACCATCAGAACCTTACAATTTTTACTTCAGCCACACTCTTCCTCCCTGGCATATGCTCCAAGGAATATCAGTAAAGTTTGTTTAAAAGAAGAGTTATTTATATGATGCCTAATAAGTGGTGTATAACTTTGTATAGGGTTATATACTGTGATTAGCCTCTGTAATAGCATATATTTCTAAGTTACATACATGTAACTTTGACAAGGGATCTAGAATTAGTTTTTGTATCTTAGCACATGCAGAAATAAAACCGTAAAAGGTGGAATCTCCCCAAAACATGCCCTGCTCAGAGACTGATAGAGCTGCCTTTATTTCTCATTTTGCAGAACAGCGGAGTATTCCCTGTCTCTCTAGCATGTGTGTTTAATAATATTTCCTTTTGAACTCCTATCCTCAGGAGGGGGTTGCCCAAAGGAAAGGCTTCCAAATAGTGTCCCGTGTCAACTTATGACCCTGAAGCAAGCTAGCTGACATGCCAGTATCTTCCAAGAGTGACATATCTATTCCCATGACATACGAGCACCTTGAACTCAATGTTATGTAGTCCAAATAGCAGGGATGAATACATCATGATGCAATTCTGCTGATTTAGTAGGATTGCATAGGGGTGTATTTGATTTATGGAACTCAGCAATGTTTTCAAGTCTATTTTGAAAGTGTACCAGAGAAAGGCAAAATTAGACTGCCTGATTATCTCCATTTCTATTTTTCCCACTGCTGCTACTTTGACAGATGTTAGCTTTAAAAATGGAAAAACTTCAGCATGCCATGGGGATACTATTCTCTTAGAGACTAGCATTCTGTTCTCTTTCTTGCACTCATTTCTAATACTACAGCCATCTTTATCAGCAGGTCTTCTGAATAACTGCTATATTCTGAAATAATGACACTTTATTCTTTTTGTATTTCCATCGCCACATACTGACTTCCTAAAGTTACATAGGTAAGGAGTGAGTATAATCACAGTATGGACATTAGAAACAAACCTATTTACATATAAACATATAAGATTTACATATTATGGGTAATATAGATATTAACAACAGTAAAATTATCTTCTGGAGAATTCAGCAGCACTCTTGCAGGCCCACTGAAACCAGTGAACATGTAGGAGTACAGCATTTGCCCCATAATAAAAACATCTCCACCATGCATAAACAAACTTTCTCTTAAGAGCCACTCAGAATTTTTGTCAAATTAACTTTTTTTAAACAATGGCATTTAGGTTCCCAAGTACTTAATTCCTATTTCTAGAGTTAAAACCCTGTGTTTAGAAAATGTTATTCTGAACTAATAATAAATAATTAAAAAGGGGTGGAATTTTGAGTTGAAAACATTCACAGTACTTAAAAAAAAAAATACAAGATGGTAAGTGTACACTTTTGTGGATGATCCTTAGAAGTTCACTGAACATTTTATACCTTCAGTTTCCAGTAAAAGCATTTTTATAGGATTTCCTGATTCTGCAGAAGGCTTGCAGACAGCGTCCGAAACTTGTCCTATTGCTGAGTGCCAGAAAAGGTGAAGAAAAGGATTAAATTAGAAGAGTTAAAAGGAATGACCCATAGCAAGAAAGTAGGAGTCATTAATCTTGCATTACAGACAGCAATAGTTATAACAGTATTGACTCTTGTAAACCTTTTTCTCTTTAGTATGAGTTGTAAACATACCAAGAATTGCAGTCATTGGAGAAGGACCATGATTATCCCAGCTTTGCCTATCACATCAGTAGTGGGGTAACTGGTTTTGGCAGAACAGTGGATTAAAGCTAGGAGTACAAGGATCACAATGTGTATCGTTATTTTCTTTGTATTCACTTTCATTTTTTGACCTAAGTCTCTGCTACAGCAGCAAAAGAGGAAAATATCCTTCAAATGAGAGAAATATTATTTATATTAAATATAGGAAAAAAGTGCATATGTGTAACATTTGTGTGAGTTTTTTGTTTGGTAATATGAAACAGCTGAAAGTAGGAGAGTTTATATATGAGAATGAGATAAAAATCTCAGTGTCATGGGGGGTTTCCTATGCAGGATTCAGAACACTGCCACTGATGACCTGACTGTTTCCCACCAGTGGACCAAAAGGTCACACACAAATATGCTTTTAACATGCTGTGCTGACCAGGGCAGACCCCCTTGCAAGCGTTATGGTATTGGCCTATCATTTGATCTTCTGATATTATTTGTCCAGTTTCCACTAATGTTGCGTGAGTACAGAGCAGAAGGGGTAGGACAAGGAAGCATGATCCACAGCTGGTGGATCTGGAGTCCTCTGTTTTCAGAGAAGCTATAAAAACACTTAAACCTTTTACATGAAAGAAATACTGCCCTATTCTTTTGCAAAAGCAGCATCAAAATGTGGTAGCTTTGCTCAGTCACAGAAACACAGAATTTAGGTCAAATCTCCTGCTTAAAGCAGGTGCAAATAGATCAGGTGGATCAGGGCTTTATCCTGTTGAGTTCTCCAAGGACAAAGATCCCACAGCCTCTCTGGGCTCCTGTTACAGTGTTTGATTGCCCTCATGGGGAAAACGTTTTCTTCATATCTAATTGTAATTTCCTGTGTTCCAGCTTGCATCCATCATCCCTTGTTCTATCACTATGCACCTTCTGGGAAGAGTCTCCCTCTGTCTTCTCTATACCTTCCTAGTAGATAGCTGTAGATAACAATAAGGTTTCCCCTTCACCTTCTCTTCTTAAGGCTGAAAAAACCCAGTTCTCAGCCTCTCCTCGTGTATCATATGCTTCAGCCTCCTGGTCATCTCAGTGGCCTTTTGCTGAATTAACTCTAGTAAATCAGTATCTTTCTTATACAGGGGAGCCATTGAGAGTTCTCTATTGTTCATGCAGTAGCCAAACATGTTTCAATCAATTGACTGTGAAAGGTTTGAAATTCTTTCAAAAGTCACAGTAGAACATTCTATATATAAGTGGGTCCTAAACTGTCATACTTTTGCATTTTGTCTCCTCCATCTTGGACAAAGCTCTTACAAGCTACAATATACATGATTTAATATTTATCAATACAAGCAGCTGTCAAACTTCTGTTTTCTAAAGCTTTTCTGCTTGAATTAGGAACTGAAAACTAGGACACGTGCTGTGTAAGCCTTACCTTCACTCACAGTAAAAAGAAGTATTAACAAGGACATCAGGACTTTGAAAAGTGTCATAGCTTTGCTGTCCTAGATTTAAAAAGGAAATAGCAATGCCGTGTCTGCTAGGCTGAGACTGACTCCCAGGAGCCTGAAGGAAAGCAGATGAAAAGCAACATTTTTTAAATGACAGCACAGGATTCTAAATTTAAACCTCCAAATAGAAAGATCTTGCAAAGATTTTAAATGATACCATAGCCTACTTTTAGAAACAAGTATTTTTTTAAGGTGCTATTCATATATAGAAAAGCAACAGCACAGGGATTATGTAACTTCAAAAATACATAAAAGGTCACTATGTTTGTGCTAAAAAAAAAAAAAAGAGGGAGAGAGAGAGAGAGAGAGAGAGAGAGAGGGAGGGAGGGAGGGAGGGAGGGAGAGAGAGAGAGAGAGAGAGAGAGAGAGAGAGAGAGGGAGGGAGGGAGGGAGGGAGGGAGAGACACCAGCCTTGCCTTGGTTGATGTCAACAAAAGCCAAATAAAACAAACCTTCCTTTGCTCATGCTATACCTTGCAAAGCGTGGTTCCAGTGGGGCACGTGCAAACAGAGCAGAAGCAAGGCAATGGCCTCATGCCAGCTAGTGTGCTGGAGCAAATACTGCTTCTTTCTAAGAAAACACTGCATAGATCCCCGCATAATACTGCACCTGCATCTGTCTAATACTAACAGAATGCCTCACATTTTCTCCAGATGGTTTCTGAAGCACTCAGAGAATCTCCATGGCTCCAACAGAGAGCCAGGTCATGGGCAATAAATAAATCAGGAGCTTGCTAAAACGTGCCCTCAGCCTATTAATGTAGTTTTCAAACAGCTTTTTACCAATGGACACCTGGCAGCAAAATGGGGATTCAAGACCCCTAAATGCCATATTAAATTGCTGAGTAGAGTCCACAGATATTTACATTTCAGATACATTAGCCTGCATTGCAGGCACAAAATCTTTGACCTCATTTAAGCTACTGCAAAAACAGAGACACAAAAATGACAGTGAAAAAACATACCTAAAATTAGAAGTTGAGGTATTCAGACAGCATGTGTTAAATGCTGTTTTATTCACTGTCAGAAAGGGAGTGCTGGAATCAGGAAGCTCCATAAAAACTGAAAATGACTGTGGCTTGAGTAGTGAGAAGGAAGTGAGAATTAATCTAGTTCTCCTCAGTCTGCCTACAAGCAGCAAAATTCTTTACATATGATTCTCCAGAGAGTCTAAACCAAAATGGTGAAGATTTTCAGCCACTGGCAGCTAGCTAAGGCTACTGGTTAATGGTGACAAGAGCCAAGCAGACCTGCCACAGATCCTTGCATAAAAAGCTACAGTTTGCATGAAAGCATTTGACCTTTACTGAAAGTCATACCAGTGTAAACAGAAGAGCTGTTTCTCCACAAGTACTTGCATAACTAGTGCAAATCCCCCGAACAGACGAATTCAAGTACTTTTACAAAATACAGAGAAACAAGACCATAGCTGGAAATGACCTAGCTCACAAAGAAGCTGTGTCTATTTATTCTGCTTTCATTCATACTTGAGGAAATATTCAGAAACCTTATCATTTCCACTGTTATGTACAGTGATTCAAGAACCTCAGGCAACCTTCTCATTTCCCTCTCCTCACCAAAAGAGGTTTTTGCTTGCTTGTTTGTTTTTTGACTATCCTACTGCCAATCTTAGTCTACCCCATTCAAATTTTACTCATTGTAGCAGGCTGGAGTTAGCGTTGCTTCCTTCAGCTATTATTTGGTTCTTGTTTGCAGTCTCGTTTTCTACCCTTAATTTTGGGGAAAAAAAAAAAAAAAAAACACATTAATGATACATCTCCTGGTATTCTGGACTTTGCCATGGATGTTGATCAATATAACAGGTGAAGCTCTTATATAATGCTATTATGAGAAAATTCTTAAAAACAACAACAACAAAAACAAAAAAACCCCCACACCTTTCATCTGAAGCACTTTAGGATGCCTTAGGAAAAACAACCTCTGCAATTCAATAACATCTCAAAAAAATTACAATCTATGCAGAAAACTTGAAAAGGAAATTCATTTTCTCTGAAATATTGCCAACAGCACCAATATTATTAGTAGTTTTCTGAAGGATAATGTAATACCTGAAACTCCATAATGACCCAACTAAGAAAAACAACAAAAATGAGAACACAGGAAGATGAGAAGGAAAAAGAGCACTAATAATAGAGAAAGAATGCACTGTTTTCAACTGTCCTAAGCTTTTTTTTTTTTTTTTTTTTTTTTTTTTAAATCTGGCTCCTTGACACTGAAAACTATTAAAATGGTGTTGACCAACCCACTGTTTTGGAACTTTAGCCCACTATACCTCCGAATAACCTAAGAAAAGAGCTAGAAATAAAAACAGTGAAATGAATGCAAAGGAGTCACAGAAGATAATGGACACGGAAGAGTCTGTTCCTTTTCAATACAACATTTAGGAAGAGACAAAGTAAATACAGCACAGTTTCAATCATTTAGATGCCAAGAAAAAGGATCAACTGTGTTTGAAACAAGTGATTTATTATGGTTTATATGCAGTCCATGTATGCACCCACATCCCCCTACTGGGATTTGGATACCAATGCCACATGGACTTTTACCTATGACAAACTGGAAAGAAGGCCAAGAACAACCTTTCCACTGGCCTTTGATAGCTGTGTTTTCTATCAAGCCAAGGAATATTGCAGAGGGACACTCAAAAAGTGAATGTATTTTTATGCTCCAAAAATCTAGACTGATTATTTGCTTTTTGATAACCAAAATCTCAAAGAAAAGCTCTCATAGGGTCAATAGCAAGTGACATTCATGTAATTCATGCATAAATGAATAGATCCTCTATCCACAACCTGCACATCCATACTGCTGTATCATACAATTTTTAAGATATTGTTAAAAAAAGAAGAGAAACCCTAAAATGCAGCCCTTTAAATTGATGTTTACTGTTTGATTTTAGAGCATTATCATTTTTATACTTTCTCTTTCCTGCCAGTTAGTAGATATTTATACTATATATACAGTAGTATATATATATAGTAGATATTTATTATTTCCCCTAACACTAATGTTTTAAGTGAAAATGAAATACCGCATCTGAACAAATATATCAATAGTTGGTCTGATTCACCAGCTGGTTCTGAAGAATTCCTCTTACTTTCTGGGATAATGAGGTGGTAGGCTTTTAGAATCACACCTATAGCTTTTAGTTTTCAGAAGGATTGTAAAGCATATACCACTTCAAAGTATTTTAAAAAATTATTTACACAGAACAAGAACATAACTGAGATCTGTTCCCTTATGTAGAGGCAGTCAGAGTAAAAGGGAAATACCTTAGAGCATCTCAGATGGCATTRGACATTTAAGTTCAGGCAACTGAATCATGCCCCCATAATCAAGTCCCAAGACTAGGAGAAGTAGGCTAGAGCATGCAGGCTTTGCGCCAAACCTGCTCTATGTCTAAGTTTAAGCAGCTGCAGAATACTAACTGCATACCTTATGAGGATGTAGCAGTGCTTAATTAAACCTTATGTAACACTTTCCACAGTCATAAAGTTTTACAAAATTAATCTTTATAACCYTTCTGTGAGATATTTGCATTTCTTAATTTTACAAATTGAAAAAACGATTATTTGATTTTCTTCACAAAAAGGACTATAAAAGTACAAGGAATCAGGATAGAAAATTGATTACAGCAGTTTATGCTCAAAGCCAGCTTAAAACAGGCTGAAGTGTATGTGTTCAAGCAGACCTCTCCCCACCTCCTTACTCCCCAAAAGGTTTTTATTACCTATAGGAACAGCTTCCTATGTTGTTTATGAATTGCATAATGAACATGACTTGACCATCCAATTTAAATTCAAGCAAGAAGGCCCATTACTTTGAAGTCACAGCTACATTATAGTGGCAGGAGTTAAGTTTGTTCACTAACTAGTCAATGATATCATTGTTCTTCATGGTTATTAACACTCATAGACAATAACATAAATATTATGATTATTAAGGGATATTTGCTTCATGGATTCATGACAATGTTGTCATTTCATGTAGTATTCAGTACCTCAAGGGAGATGCTCAGCACTCCTCAGATTTGGTCATAAAGGACCAGATTTACTCTTGAAGGAAATAAATTGGAAGTTTAGCAAGGGCAGAAAATGCAGCCTGTTATAGTTGTGTTATGACATCAAATGACAAACAACAAGGATCAATTCAGAGTGAAAACTTCCACTGTCTTTGATTAGAGATTTTTTTACTTTTATATCTGTACAACGTGTTTCCTGAATGTTTTTGTTCACCTGGATTATAAATCCTATGATTATTACATGGTATCAGCATTCTGCATGTGAACTTGAACTTAATTTTCCTAATTTTTCTTAAGATAATTAGTATTAAAAGGCCCCTATTGAATCTCAGCTAGTTGAATTGATGGTAACTTTATCTCAGAATAGTAATGCAAACGAAGTATTCAAACCTCCAGACACCTATTGCAGTGCATTGGAGAGAGGCCAGTTCTCACTCACAATGTTCTTTCACTAAATTGAATCCAGATGTTCACATGGAATAAAACATTAACAAATGTCTCCCAAGGGCAGCCAATCATTATTGAGTGCTTTAATAACCTAAACCAAAAATTCTTTAAGGTGACAATTAGCCATTAGCCAGAAAGATACTTTGGTTTATTTTACTTTATATTTTTAATAATGCAGGCTGTATTATCCTAATTTAATTTCAGCTTGTCATCAACAAAATACTTACCTGAGATAATTCTGAAAAAGCTATACAACAAAACATTTGTGAAAGCAGTAATAACGTAGTTCTAAGCATATGGTTCCATTTTTTTCTTTTTTTCTATAAACATAAGTTACTTGTAGTTTTATTTTCACAACACAAATCATATCTTTGAGAGAGAGAGATCTAGACATAAAAGAAAAGCTATATTTATGTTTTAAAGCTTGGCTTCAATAGCACAGCATTTTGTCCTTGTAACAACATAGTATTATTCAACAGCCTTCCACTTCTTGAACATTAAATTCACAGAGAGGCTATTATTTAATAGGATTTGCCTGGAAAGATGTTTCATCTATACAGTTTTGGGGAAAACTACCTGCCTCTAAACAAACATAGCTTGTTTGTATGCGCAGCTTGTAAACATACAAATCTAAATTCTAGATTTAATAGAAGTCAGTCTGAAGTTGACCTGTGAGGACTGATTGGCAGGTCAAGAGAAAAAAAAAAAAGCATTTTCAATATGTTCAAGCATACAGCAAGGTAGCTAGAGAGTCTCATTTACATTTCAACTTACTTCTTTAGCAGTTTGTTCTTATTTGCTTTAATAGGAACTTGCAATATTCAAGAAGTAAAGTTATCGTGCATTTTATTACTAAAAGTATTGAGGATTAAAAAAAGCATATAATTTTTTTTTTTCCCACTTTCTTAAATGCACTCACCAACCTGTATCCCCCCAATCCAAATACAAGCCAAATTCCTGTCCTTATGGCTCAAAGGATGATTCCTGCCCACACCTCTCTCATATGGGAGTCTTGTCCTGACATGCCACTAAGTCTTTAGTCAAAAAAATCCTGTGCTAAGACATACATTTTTTTCCCCCTAAACAACATCCTAACAAAACCTGTCCCTCTTCCCCATCCCAACTGTTTCAAACATTTTGCATGCAAGGATTCCTTAGCTTCCTGATTTACCAGGAGTATGTACCACAGCAAAATGGTAAAAACGTGACTGTATCATGTACAGAAATCTGGTTAAGAAACTTGAAGTATTTTGTGTCCAGAAAAACTTTACATTACAAGTCTGTTAAAATGCAATATATGGATATAAAAGCTAGAAGTCTACAAAAGGTATGAACATTTCTAGAACACCTTTATAAACAAATGCTGTGAGGAATTATTATTAAGTTCAAAGAATGATCAACGATGCCAGAAACACTGGAGAGTAACTGTCCTATTTTACATCTCTCTAGAACAGATGGAAATATCTGGGACACGTTAAAAGCTTTCAGTGGATTTGTCATGTAGAGAGACAATGGAACACACGAAAAATGCATCAGCTGAGACTCTTAAGTACTATTCAAAAAGAAATACTTATGGGACTTAACCAACTAGATATGCAAAAAGCAAGCCAACACAAATAAAATGGTGAAGCCCTATTTGGATCCTATCTGGTGTCTAAGGCAGGAGAAGGTATCAAATGACCCTTGCAACCTAAAAGTATACAAGGAATCTGAATTCCTTGATCTGCTTCACAACAACAGTTAAGAACACTAAATCAAAGACAACATTTTAAGAAGTGGGCATTACTTTCTTGTTTGCTACTGAGTATTTCTTTCAGAACCGTACCAGGTTAATAGGCTGCCAAGTAGGACCTGCTTGCCTGCAGATATATGTATGGCCACGACCTTCTCCTCTAATTTACTTGAGTTGCATATTAGTTACAGAAATGAGATACCAAGCATGTCAATGAAAAAAAATCCAGTGTTATACTGACATATAGTAGAGATATCACAGAGTGCATTCTTCCCTCATTTACATAGATTGGATGGAATTACTAGAAATATTCCAGATTTACAGCATTTGGAGTACAAGATTTGGGTCTACATTTTATTCTGGAAACAGAGTCTTGATACTTCTTAGCTGATAGAAAAGCAGGACCTTCCAGGAAGGTACTCAGACTCTATGGAGATAACTGTAATACACAAATCTATAAAAATTGGATTACAGTTCACTTCTTCCAGGTCCCTCTCCTTCTTTGAAAAACTTAGCCTATTGAGGGGGTTACACACTCGGGTTCCCTCTGAATCTCAGTGGGAGCTTCTAATTCTTTTAGGTCTGTTTGAAAAACTGTAGTCAGAAACAGACAGTAGCATTCTTTAAACTGCAGATATTCCTCCCTTTCCTAATTATCAAATCATGTTTCAAATGCCATATCTTTTAATTATAGGGATAGAATCTGTCCTATCAGTTTTTCCTGATAGTTTCACATTGCAATGTGATGGAAAGTAAGGGTACTCAGAGGTTAGAGAATGAGGTGCCCATGTCAAAACCTTGGTGTATAACTAATCTTCATTCACATTTAGTTCCAGAAAATTGATTACTCATAGGATCTTTGAAATGTTTCACTTTGGAACTAAGATAATGGGCTGAGAGCTACATCAAAGGATATCTGAGCTACATCAAGTAGGATATTGACTATGTTTATGGTCTACAAGTGCTAAAGAATAAAAGTTTGGGTATAATTATTGTGACAGTATTTTGGCATCCACTGCATAAAAACTACCTGCACTTTCACATATGAAAATTTTTTTTTACAGATACTCAGAACAGAACTGAAATATATAATAAATAATAAGAAGGGGAAAATACGCAATTTCTGACTTTACTAATAATGGTACTCATATCTATATGAAGCCAAAATCTAGTTAAAATTAAAATATTCACTAATGGTCTGACATCTGTGCTTTGTTTTTGTGAACCTTGTCACATAGAATTTATATCTTCTGTTGATTCTGGATTTGTCTATATTTATGCAGGTGCTTTGGTAGGAAAAAGAGCTTAATCTTTTTAGGCCAGCATATCTTATCCTAACTATTAATCCACAATACCTTTAATCTTGAGGGGGCCAAGTTCAGGTACTCATGATTTCAGAACAGGTAAGCATTTGCAATCATTAAACAAAACAAGTACAACAAACAGTCAAGCCTTTTTTAAAGTAATCACACAGAACAAATAGTAAACAAAATTGTAGGATGTCATTGCTAAATGTTTCAGAAGTTCTTGGTCCTTCTAAATCAAACAATTGAATGTATAACTTTTCTTTTATTCATGCCTCTCCTACCTCTCTAGCTCACTTTAATTTCTTTTTTAGGATCTTCATAATTCTTTCTTCCCCTCTTGGGCTCTGTGGTTACATCTACCCAAGTAAATAAAACAGGCCAGGGCCTAGGCGCTGACCCTGAGGGCAAGTGGCACACAGCACAGCCTACATCTGTAGGGCTAAACTCCCCTCTTTGCCTCTCCAGTGCAGCCCCTGCCCTGTGCTATGCCCCCACTGTGCCCGCCTGGGCAAAGGCTCACTAGCATGCCAGAACTGCCTCAGGGAACATACGAGCAACTAAACAGTGAGGGGGCTGAGGGTCAGCATGTGAATCTGTGCCCTAGCCCAGCTTAGTTTACCAGTACAGACCGGAAAACAGCTCCATTTCTTCCCCCTATAGCCTCTCTCTCTTTTCCTTTCCATGTATTAGAGAAATTGTAGTCAGACCAGACATCCTCCTCCCGAGATGGAATTCTGTGAAACGGGTACTTCTGTGAAATACCCGGGAAAAGTCATAGCACCACTCAAAAAGTAACAGTTGTAGCCTGATGCTTAGGTTATATTTGAAGACATGCTTATAGCTGCAAACTCCTGCATTCCTTACTAGCTGATGCTCTTGTGAGGTTATAGTTTTGCTTGGTACTTCTTGGTGAAGACATTTTCCAGCTGTCACTAAGGAAAAATATCTGGAGGTTAGACCATCTAACAATGTTTTCATTACTACATAGGAACCAAAGAAAGGAAAGCAAAGAAGTCATCAAAAATGAAATGGCAGATTTGTGCATACAGCTTCACAGAAATTAAATATAATGTGCTGATACCACCAGAAAACCAGCACCCCCAATCAGAAGGACACAGGCATCTTTAACTTTAAATGAAAATAACTGATATCAAAATGATTTGGCTGTAAAACTCTAAGGAATTCTGATTTCCATAATACAGTTTGTAAGCTTGACTAGGCCAAATCCTGAAGCAACAACCAGACAACTATGATTTGCTCAGGACCTATCAGTATATCTGCTAATGCTTTCACACACCATTATAGTATCTGAATACTTTCTATATACAAGTCAGGAAAGTCCAAAGTGTATTTCATAAAATCTCTGGCATGCACCTCCTTGTGAAATGAAATGTTTGAAAGAAGTTTACTTGATTTTTCAGCAGAATTATTTGGTGCTGCCTGGGGTTTCTTGGGCTGAAGCTGGTTTCCATATTATAAATGTAGTTCTAACAGAAAGAAGACTTTTCCACGAGGAAGATTGTGCAAAAGTTCACAAAGATGTTCCATGTCTGGGTTTAATCTGCTCTGGAAGCACACTTCAAAGCCAGAACCACTTAAATGAAAATACTTTATGCAAGGCTTTGTGATCTACATTGTCCCAGGGGATTGCAGCTGTTGTCTTAGCATTTCATAGACTGAAATTCCATCTTCAGTGTAGCTGTGGTTTGATTATTAACTACTGTGTCTTGTAACCAAATTAATGAAAAAAACTTTGAAGGAAATATTTTATGGAAATTTAATCTGTGTAACAGCAGCATTTTTTAGCCAAACATTACCACTGGAGAAATCCATACTTCATATTTCACTAAGTGTGACTGACACAACAGACATCCTGAACTTTATTTAGAAACAGTCTGAACAGCCACATAACTTATATAAGAGAGTTAGAGACACGATAATGAACAATTCAAGCACAGGACTGATGACAGGAGACACATCTAGAGAATATGTTTAGTGTGTATAGTCCTCCTGAGAACGGAATGATGCTGGTTAAGAGGAACCACACAAGAGGCAAACTTCCTGTTTATAATAGTATAGCTGTCACAAGGGAGGAATCAATGTCATGAGCAGTTTGAACTTATAAAATATGTTAAACAGAAGAGGAAACAACAGGTTCAGATACAAATACTTTTGCACAGTGTCTCACAGCCTGTACAAAGAATGCTGCCTTAAAGTAGATACAAGTCTCTAAGCAAATCACTGGAATTTATCTGCAAAGTTATCCCAGATGGTCCTTCTTGGCTTGACACCACAGTAGCTGCCTCAGTGACAGGAGCAATAAAACTCAGTCATTGTGTTAAGATAACTAGGCAGCTAAGAGAGTACATCACCATTTGGAAGTTCCCTGGAGAATTTCAGTGAGCCAGTTAAATGCCAGATACTATCACTGTCTAAAAAAAGACCAGCATACCCACTTATAGATGTGCCGAGACGACAGTGGGGGTGCTTCCTGGGAGACAGCAGAAATAGGACTCCCACCCCTCCAAGAACCCCAGGCAAATGAGTAAGAGGTGGTTATACAAAAATCCTGAATTTTGGAATATGCAATATTGGAATAATGGCCCATTATAAATAGAGCCTTATCACCAGAAACTAAGACTCATTCCCTGTCAGGATAGCTCAAGGAATGAACTCTAGAATTCCTGCTTTCAGAAAGGAAGCAAAAATCCTCCTAACCGTTGACTAACAAATAACACCCTATTTGCTTTCTTTTTTTCTTTTAAGCACTTGAAACAAGTATAAAAAGGTTATTTAGTCTTACTTCTTAATTTCTGTAACCCCCTGACCTCCCTCAGATCCTCCTCTTCTGCCTGTAACCATTGCATTAATTTAGTATTAGCTCATAAGCTCCTTCAAGGCATGTTCCATGTCCTTCTGTTCATACCACACAGGATTTAGCTCCCAGCAGGACGCCATGGATAAATTCTGGCATGCTTCAGAAGCACACCAGTATCTCACAACACAGTGATCATGTGAATGTACCCTAGTCATGGAGAGACTGGTAATGAATACTAACTTTATCAACTTTATTCAACCATCTGGTAAGAATTTTAGAGCCAAATTAAATGAAGATTGGCCTTTACAAAATGTCATAGGGACTCAATTATGCAAGTAATCTTTAGATATTGTTAATAGCTCAAATAAGCTATTGATTACTTAAATGAATATTGCTTAAAGAAAACCATGTAAATGCGTATTGAATGAGAATTGGTATCTAATACTGAGAGGTAATATTAAGTGGTATGAGAAGGAAAAATTCCAGGATTTCATCTTTCAAAATTAAAATGCTTAGAAACAGAAGAATGATCTTCTTGTATTTGCCATTACCTCATCATTTAATATGTTGTGTTTTGAATTTCAAAACTTAAAAAGCTAAATTAAAGCTATTTCATCATTAAAACCAAAATTGAATTTGTGCAAGTGAAAGTTTTAAGAGCTGGTCCACAGAGAACTGTGTTTATGAATGAAAACTGTTCTTTTGTGAAGAACAACTTATTTGGAAGTACAAGAAAAAAAATATTCTCAGTAAATTAAATACATCTTGGGAAAATTCTTTCAAAGGTTCTCTAACTGGACTTTCTTAGGTTCAAAAGTCAATTTTAAATAGCATGTAGACATTTTAAAGCCAATGGGAAAGTTTTACTTTTTAATAATTAGCAACAAATGTCTGTTGAAAAGACAGTTTGTTATCGGTCTAGAAGCATTTTTTTTTCTTTTTTTTTTTTTTTTTAAAAAACGG
>NW_020447196.1:509409-561847 GCF_003343035.1 Apteryx rowi | reverse complement strand
AAGGAGTCTACCTAGCTTTCTTTTTCTCAGCCAGGCTGTAGAAGCATTTTTTTTTTTTTTTTTTTTTTTTTTTAAAAAGAACAGTGCCCTTAAAAAAACAAAAACAGACCAAAAACCACTTGATTTTTTGTTCAACCACTTTCAGAATGTCTGCAGAGCCAAAATAGCAAAGCTTCTAAGTATTAGTTGATTGAAAGGAGTGACAAAAGTTGGTAAGCTTAATACATATTTTCTGTGAAGAACCTCATCTTAAACTGCAAATGGTATGTAAAGCCTGATCAGTTACACTACAAAGACCAATATATACTGAGCAGTAAATAATTAAGTCTCAAATTAAGGAAATATGCACATTCCTTTTAATGAGGCAGTAGTAATTGTCTTTAGTGTTGTGTTCCAATCAGCAATCCACTAACACGCTTGCAGCTCTGCCATGGAGCTGTGAAGCGCAGCCTGCCTTTTCTCCAAGCCTTAAGTTAATGCTTCCTTCGGTGGACCAACAACCCATCCTGATTTCCACTAGAGAGGGCAGTGGAGTGGAGTCCTCTTCAGACAGCGCCATATAGAACAAAAGCGCTAACACTAAGTTAAATGCGTTCTTTTGGAGCGTTCAAATATGGGTGTTTGAAAGCGTGCAAAATTTGTAACTACTGCTACCCAGAATAGCTTAAACAATCATCAGTAAGTTAAACAACAACATTTTCACATAGCCAAAAGTAGACAATTCACAGCTATTCAGAAAAATATATTCAGAGCCTGTAAGTCCATGCTAGTGTACAGAGTTCCATAACGTTGCCTGCTGCACCATGCCACCAGCACAAAATTACCAAGACAGTAGGCTAATTTTGGGTGAGTGAACTCTTCCTTGCTGTAGCTCTAGGTGAGAATATTTTAAGTAAGCCCATCCCTGTGAAATTTATTCTAGATACTTCTGTTAAGTCCTAAGCATTTCTGAACATTAAGTAGTACATGCAAAATCCAATACCAAAATAAAGCAAATCAGTTTAAAAGGCTGCTTTGACAGTGCTATGGACAGCACAAACTGGATCTGAACTTTCCTAGAATGCAAAGATCTTTGGCATCAATTCTGACCTTTAACTTAGAAATGAGATTTTTTGGATGAGCAATAGTTTTAGATCTGCTGCTGCAATTTATCGACTGGAGAAACTACTCTTACCATGCCTTGCTCTGCAACCCTACATACTGGCCTTTCCAGGCATGAAATAATACAAAAAGTATAAAACTATATTGCATTAGTCAAGAACTGCACATAGACCTATTCAGAAACTCACAATTTTTTTCATCATCTCTAGCAACCAAGTACTGTGCAAGTCACTCAACCAGATTCAAGACCATATGCACTCATGCAGTTTAGCCCTATCAGGGACTTTTTCCATTCCTTATGCTAGGAAAGCGACTTTAACAACAATAACTACATAACTGAGTTGTGCTCCCACGCTAACATTTAAAAATAAACTTCTAACTGACTTTTTGTAAATTCCTTTTTAAAACTTGTCTGTTGATCTGTATGTATTCTCAATCCCTCCAAAAAGTACAATGGTCAGATTATAACCATTTACATAACTATTCATAATTAGCAGGGCTATCTGTGTACTACTTGTTATCTAGGATGTTTTGTTGATTACACGTAGGCTACAAAGCGAATCTCAAAAATAGAAGCTTCCATTTAATCTCTTTTGCATTACACAGAAATATTTGGCACTTGTTCATAATACATTAGCTTCTAAGTAACATAATAATAGAGCTAGCTGTCTGACTCAGGGCTATTTCTGAAGCTGCTAACTTAATTTTTTCCAATAAACAGAAACCTTCCCCCATTATATATACCATTATGTAGCTTTTCTGCTTGCAGTGAATTATCCCAGATTGCCACATAACTAGATAATCCAGTAAAACAAATTTTGTTTGTGCCAAATATCCTTCATTCAAAGCATCCCCTACATGCTATGATGGATGCAAAGTGACTATATAATGATTTTTTAATAAACATACCTTATACTTTTGGCTGATTTATGTGACAGTAATATATCTCGTGTATCTAAATAGGAGGTCTATATGCTCAGGGGGCTATGCTAGCACAAATCTATAGCACAGACACGGCATACTGGTAGCTGGGCAGCTAGGCCCTCAGGGCCACACTGATGGAAGTTCCTTGTGCAAACATACTTGGTCTAGATCAACAGTACTTTTATTGGTATATTTTCCTGGTCTGTGAGAGGAATATTTCCCATATCCAAGGGATATGAGTAAATGTTTTTGATATAACTGTGTCCATAATAAAATTGCATGCTAGTAGAGCATACAAGTATTCTGACATCAATAACACACTCCTAGTTGAAGTCCTAACTTTAGGATAACGCTGGAATGATACACATTCTGCCTTCTTGCTGACTTCGTCCTGAGCTTCAGGGAACAGTTGCAAGGAGAGATGAGAAGGAGGGTGGGTTTTTGTTTTTGTTTTGGCTTTATGCTTAAAGAGCCAGTAAAACTGAAATAAGAGGTTTTAAAAGGGGTTAAAGTGACATAAGATTTCTCTTGCCCAGTGTGTAACCTGAAATTTTATTTAGAAATTAAACATGTTTCAGATTTATTTTTTGGTTTCGTTATTAGTCATTGCAAATTCTTTCAAAATGCAGACAACTGAATTTGAAATTGAATTCATATAACATGATTTATAACTGTCTTTTTTCTGTAAAAACTGTATTGGCAATCACATAAAATTTAGTGGCTACATTGCTATACAACAGACTTGATCCTGCACTGCTTTCACAGTTTAAAACCTCAGAAATTAATGTGGGTTTTGCCAGTGAGGATGAAACTTTGCCCCCTCCCCCCAAATATTAAAGATCAAATAACCCTCTATATTTTGTAGTTTATTAAATAACATAGATTGTATAAACATAACTTTCGATTGGGTTCCAGTTTCTTGCAGATGAAATGCTAGGGCTGCTTAGTGGAGGCGAGCCAGATTATGCGCAATAATACATATTTTGTCTCTGAGGTAGGCACAAATCAAGGTGTGCAGTTTCTCATGAGAGATTTAACTGTTGTTAATAAGCTCTAAATATACCTTCTGATTTATATTCAGCTGATATTAAGAAAGCATTTTCATTTCAATGATCTCAACGTGTCATTTTTACTTCATATCTAGCCTGATAAAATCCAAAATAATCAATGAATTGGACTGGCTGATCCCACATCTCAGATTTTGTTTGCTGTAATTAAACTACCAACTTTTCAAAATATCAATCTGAAGAATTCCTGTCAAATTTTAATGTTAATTTTGTCAACCCCTTAGGGGACTGGAAGAATTTGATTTAGAAAGACAAGTCATTTTCTGGTCATTTAAATCCAAATCAAGCATCATTACTAAATGCCGCCTTGAAAAACAAAAGGGCCAATCTAGGAAACACATCAGATTAAATAATTATGACACT
Organism: Apteryx rowi; assembly: GCF_003343035.1. Classification (NCBI taxonomy): domain Eukaryota; kingdom Metazoa; phylum Chordata; class Aves; order Apterygiformes; family Apterygidae; genus Apteryx; species Apteryx rowi. The sequence goes on along the minus strand of NW_020447196.1, from coordinate 558,392 downwards.
GTATTTAAGTCACTAATTGGCTCTCTGGGTGTGAGAGAATCCACTAGACAAAAACCAGCAATTCCTCTGATTACCATCTCAGGGTCTGGGCACAATCCAGACTTTGGTAGGAAAGGAGTCGAGAAGTGATCCATAGCTTGTGTAATGGAACAGCAGAGCGAATGGTGATAATGCCAACGGCAGCAGAGAAAAGACAAGAAGAGTAAAGAAGACTTAAGAAACAATTTTCCAATAGCGAGTTTTTTCCTGTATAAAAACTCCGCTTGCTAACATCGCGGGTATTCTGTCCAGCTCCTGAAGACAAAGCGTTAACACTGCATAAATGTATGACACCTCATTTGTGCAACAGTTTTGAAGCTTTTAGTGCTACTGTCCATTCTGCTGCTTTTGTGAATGAGAAGAGGACTTTGGCGACCACATTTAGAATCCTTATTCATTAAAGGATATTTTAAATAAACACATTTCTATTTCACCTTTCGTATGTGCTTTCATATGTGCTTTCACGAAAATAAAGTGAGTAATGACTGCTATGGACATCATTCATAACAGCAGATTTCAGGCAATCTCATAAATAAGCCATTCTGAATTGCTGCCTTCTGAAATAGTAGAAAATGTTACCTTCTCACTACCAAGGTTATTTTTAGAAGGGCCGATCATCTGCAATTACAGCTGACAACACTGGGAGATGCATAAGTAACTTCAGCTCTTTCTAAGTCACCAGATCTTAACTGCTGAGTATGCAGAGACACACCAAAGTTGGAACAAGCTGTAAATATTTTTCTTACAGGGCATGACAACTGAGCTGGCCAGTTCAGGGACGGGAGAGGGAAGAAGATTAGATTGTCCACTTTAATCCCCAGGAGACTTCATCTACACTTATTTTTCCTATATTTCTGTCCTTTGTTCCATCAAGTAGAAGATCAAGTAGTAATATAAACGTTTATGCCACCTTATGCTGGATGATTCCTCATATTGACCTTAGATAGAAATTTGCACACAGGCCACAAAGCACACAAATGCCATCTGGACTGCAGCATGCAAATACCATCCTTTAGCTGCTCTAGAAGTTTCTACCAAATTAACCAGGGAGACGCATACATTTCTGTAAGGACAGAAACAAGCAGAGAATAATTGAGCATCTGGAGACGGGTAGCGTATGTTATGAGGGGAGCTGAAGAATAATAGATGGAAGTTTCTTGTTAAAGCAAGAATGCATGCCCCTAGGCTGCAATAAAGAACAAGACATCCCAATTCCCACTGTCCTTAAGTAACCACTGCAGCCATCTCGGCAGAGAATAGCTTTGCGGCATTAATATCGTGCTATTATTCAGGTCTTTCTTCTCTCAGGCACACAGACTAAACATTCTAGCTGTGGGTTTAGTCACCCGTGTTTTCAAATATATGCCACATAAGAAAAATGAAACTCTCTCAAACTAGCTTATTTGTATTAGGCCTCAATTTCTTCTGTGTTGTACCAACTGAGAGAAGTCAGCTAATAAAAAAACCAAACAAAACAAAGGTGTCTCCATGGCCTGAAAGAAAAAAAAAAATCCTGTTTTAGCCTGTAAGTAATTCATTATTCAAAAGAAAAGGAGGTGACATATACAGAAAGATCAAGCAAGAAACCAGAAGAACTCTTGTATGACTCCTTTAAGAGTTAGGATACCATTATTTCAGCAAACAATTGTGTAGAAATCTGGAAGCAGTTTTATTATAGAAAATGCCTTATGAAAAAGATCCTTTCAAACTGGGAAGGGAGTGCTGGATTAGGAGCCATGTTATGTAAGCTAGCTGGTCCCGAGGCCAAAGCCCTGCCTCATCAGTTGCATAACAAGCTACAAGGGAGAGCTGAGCCTGGTTCCTTTAAGCAGGAGCGCAGATGGAAATTCAGTAAGCTACCAGCCTTCCCCATGCAAGAAACAAGGCATTTACTGTCACTTGTTATTTACTGGAGCCAATTGTGTGCAATTTGATTTTTCCCCCTTCTCCTTTYGCAGTGTAAACAAAGAAGCAACTTACAAGAAAATGACACTAAGACAGACTGTCTCCTGCTGACACCATTCTGGTTCGGGAATCACATTGTCCCTTTGAAATACTGAAAAAGCCTGTAAGCTGCTGGTACAATTCTGAAAGGAAGTTGGAGAGGCAAAAGCAAAACAAGATGCTCTGCAATGGAATGCACTAAAGAAAACCAAACATTTTAAGCAATATTTGAATTCCTCAAGTGTGGAACAACACCTACTGATCTCATCCTAATAACTGAAACCAATACCAAAAAAACCCCATACAGCTGACTCGCATATACCTTAAAAAAAAAAAACCCACTCATGATTCACTGTGGATCAAGAAGCACAATAACCATTCAGTTACCAAAGCATTTTTGCTATATTTTTCTTTCTAGATACTAAATATTGCAGCTTACACTACTGTTACAGGGCTTCCTAAACTGTTTTGCCAGCTTTGTACATGTAAGAGGTTACAAAGATATGCAGCTGGGAGTAACAGCACAACTTCCGTTTCCCACGYATACCTGCACTGAGCCTTGGATCAGTATTAATGTTATTCTTACTCCTCCCTAGTATTATTGTTAGGCTGTATTAGAAAGGCCTTCTTCATGCATGGTGTTCTCATCTTTACTGGTCTCTGTGACTAGTTTAAACACACAGAACACTGCACTATTTCTCTTCTGTTACAGAAAAAGGCATAAGTAAAAGGGAAAGATCCAAAGCCCAACTGAGTCTAGGGAGGCCATTTGGTAAGCCTGCCCAAGGGATGATACTTTCCATAGCCAAAAACCCATGAAGGACTAGTAAGACTGTTGTTATTTATGAACACACTTCTCCCCCACCCCCCTTATTTCTTCTCTTTTCCTTCCAATCTTCTTCAAATTGAAAAGGATGATGGAGATTTTACTCAGTAACCAGGCTGGCATTAAGCATGGCAAATACTGGGACATACTGGTAAAGGCTGTTTAGATGTAGTTGTTGATTATTTGTTAAGGTGAAGAATTTTTGTATAGCAGCATGCAAATTTACATAGATTTCCTTCTACTTATAGCAGCAGTTTTCAAACAGTATCTCCTGGAAAGTTTTCTTATTTTTCATAAAATAGATTATGTCAATCATTTTTCTGCAGAGCATTCAAGCAGAATTTAAAGATCTGAAAAAAACCTTGCAGCGGTTTTCTTGAGAACTGCTAGTATCTGATTGTGTTACATTTCCTTCATAAATTTATGAAGGAAGTGAATTACAGCAAAAATAATACCCACAACTGAAGAAAGCAGCTGCACATGCAGTCACCCAACAGGAAAATGTACTCACCATTCTTACACCAGTGTCACATTTGACTTGAAAAAATCTGCCACCATGCTATAATACTAAGGAATCTACCCCAGCATTTCTAGAGTCTTTAACAGCAAAGAGCTGTAGAAAGCAAACCAACTTTGCAGTTTGTATTATAGAACCCAACAATTAAAGATACATGCACTAACAGGAAACACTTGAAGAAAGGCCTTTTGAGCTTCCAGTTTCTAAGATTCCTTAAATATGATTCACAAGATTAAAACTGACGAAATTCACGGTCAGCATCCCCCTCTGCCCCCGAGTTCCTCACTGCACAACACAAGTGATTACACAACATATCCCAGCTACCTTTAAGATACATTCAGCTATCCTGGCCATGCTCAACATATCCTTTATTTTATTATAAGCAATTAGATATGCAAATGCAGAGACAGAAATTACGAGATACATTAACCAGAGCATTGTTCCATATGATAGTTCTTGTCTAGCTCGCACCTTGGCTATCAAATATCATTAATGGACATCTACAGGCAATGCAGCTCTGAGCAGATAACCTTTTCCCCTTCAAAATCTGTTTCACTATGAGCCTGATGTTACCGTGGGCACACAGGAGAGTCTCTTTGCTTTGCTGCTTTGTTAAGATGATTGCTTTACTCACATTTCTTGCCGATTGCTTAAAAATCCAGGTGCTTTGCTTTGAGATGTTGAAATCCCCATGAACGAATATTTTGGCCATACTTGTTCCTGTAGCATCCTAAAAGTCACTTTGAACGCTACGGAATTGAGTAATGCACACTTGATTGAACAGACCTCAGCAAATGAAGGCCTTTTTAGCTCTCACCTTAGCCCTCCCATTGTATTTTTAATTAGTTACTGCATTTGAATCTATGCCAAGCAACACAAACTGTTAGCTAAGCATCCGCTAAAACTTCAGTCAGTAAATTAGCCAAATTGTGCAACTCTTTAACTCTGTCAAGCCAAATATATATTGCCTTGACATTATGAAGACACTTTGAGTAACCCAAGTGAAAAGTGTTCATGATATATGAACCTGAACTCTTTTCAATTAAAGGAAAGGCAGAAGGGTAGTGTTCCAAAAGCACTTATTTCCCCTTGCAATCAATGGGAAGGGGTCAATTAGTTTCAAAAATTCCATTAGATGTATATTTGAATATTCAGTTACTGAAATATCATTATAGCCAGAATTTTCAATGAGCTAAAGCTGTTTGGTCCATTCGCTTATTCATGATTAACTATGGTAACAAAAGACATGTATTATACTTTAAAAAAAGAGGTTGATCTTCTGAAACAAAGCATATCCAAATACATTCTTTGTATAATTTTAAAGAAGTCAATAGAGATGATTTCCTCTCATAATGAATAAATTACTCATTACTCAGCAACCTGTGGATATTATTTTTAAATATAAATTCTCAACCTGCTAATTGCCTCCACAAACTCAATTACATACTCCAAATTTAGTTTCCATCCAGGCACTTCCAATTAAACAAAAGAAACTGCAGCTGTACCTACTTACAGACAAGATTTGCTTAATGGTTTTAATCCAGTCAACTTCTCCAAATTTAATTATTAAAAATATTAAGTGAATACAAATATGATTTTTTAAATTTTAAGTTAAAATATGTTGGTAATGAAGTGTTGGTACTGATGAATGCTTTTTACTGACTAAGGAGCAGTTTGAATCAGGAGCTTATAACTATGATTAATCTGTAATACAAGAGTAGATAAAGAAAAGAACTTGTGAGGCAGGGTGTCCCATCTGCTTCTTATGAACTACTACTTTTTTTTGTTGTTGTTGTAAGCATTGTTACCTTTCACAGAACCCTGATAAAGAGTCAGTTATCCATCCAGCTGCATACAGGGTAGAACTTGACAAATAAGTCCATGTTATTTATAGGCAAAAAAAATCATCAGATAAGGCAGCTGGATTTTACCCTGCCTGCACCAAAGCATTTCATTTAGTATTGTATGTATACTTTTTTCAGAATATCATATTTGGAACAGGGACAATCTTAGAAGAATTAAAAGCACGGTGACTGACAGATCGCTAACTACAGCTATTAACATTTGCAGTAAGTTTACCAGTTCTTTGATCAATGTCATTTATACATAATTATCTAGACTGATAATACAAGTAAAAGTCTTTGCTACCAAAAGCTGTAAAAGAAGGGCAGGTTACACTATGATGTTAAACATCTGGTTACATGGTTATACTGAGCATTAAGACCTACCCGAGTATAGGGTAGCATATCTACGAAGGACAACAGAAAAGATACAAAATGTACATTTTAGATGGGAAGCCACCCTGAGAAGCAGCAAGTCACAGGAAGACTTAATAATCACTGCAACTAACACAATCCAACTCTTAGTACAACATTGTAACAAAAAGGGTCAGTAATACCCAGGTTAATCATTTTATTACTGCAGTAGTTCTTTACAATGGCAGTAGTTCTTTACAATGTATTTTGGCATACTTGAAAAAAGGAATATCAAGTGAAAATGTGATACCTTGCATCTGTGCATATCTTTGGAAAGACAGCTTCTCTTCAATTCTGATATCCATATGTCGAGAATGGAAATATTTTGCAGAGTTTACAGCGCAAAGGCCCTAACAACGACATAGGGGATTGAAGGCTGAAGTTCAGCTTTGTCAAGGAGAATGTTGATAGGTGACAGTCACTATGAATAGGTATTTGCACATTAAGAGGAAAAAATTTTTTTTTTCAGTTTTGCTGATAAAAACATAACAAGAGTCCAAAGCCAGAAGCTGAACTAAGACAAAGTCAATTTTGAAATTTCCTAGCAGTGAGGGTCCGAATAGCTTTGGTACACGTTTATCAGGGCAGGTGGCAGATTGCCCAGTGCCTGAAGTCCTTAAAATACATTTAGTATCTGCTTTATCTGAATCTATCTCTAATGAGAAACAATATGGCCTGAACGCAAAGGAGCAAGGTTGAATGGTGACAGCGATCCCTTCCCCACACCAACTTTCTGTATCCCTTCACAGCTAATGGAAAGTACAGGAAGCTTCATTTTGCCTACAAACTCATAATTCTGCTCTACACTAAGAAAAGTTTAATCAAATCTCATAATACTTCAGGCCTTTTAGGGACCATGGATTCCACCTTTCTAGGCCCCCAATGTACAACTGGGGGGTTGTATTCTTATTTTGGGTGGGAGGCTCTTCTCATCTCCCTAGACTAGCCCTCATTTTTATGAAGTATGAGGTACTGGTATCAGCAGAAATAAACACCAGGCCAAGTGGACTGGCACTCCCAGCTGAAAAGGAATACCAAGCTTCGATACATGGGTGAAAGATCTTGTTTGCTTGTTTAGCTGTAAATTGATGGTCAAATTTAGGGTCAGAATGACATCAGCTTCACACCAAATTCTTAGGAATATTAGAGATATCTTTTTYTCTTTTCTGTAGCTTGAACCATAAATTGCCAAGGAATCTCTCACCTAGCCATTTACTCACCAAAAGATGGGTCTTAAAGGCATGCTCTCTCCTAATTCTCTGCTTGCAACTACAGATAATTTAGTCTCCCAGAATGCAAAAAGCTGGACCCTAGGGTAAACATCCAAATTATTAGGTGCAGTTGCCTTTCATCTATATGTCAGGCTAGATGGTCTACTGGTTGTTTGGCTATCACTTCTATGAAAATTCAATATAACTATCTTTACTAACTACATACAACATGTAGAGCAAGTATGGACACAGTAGGATTCTGGTGGCTTCTGAAGAAGGACACAATCATTCCTATTTAAAGGGATGCTATTTAATTCCAATAATCTACACATAATGAAGAAGCCAGAGTTAAAAGGCAAATCAGAAATCTGCTGTGCTTAGTATTCAATAAGAGTAATCAAGCTGATATATCAAAGTATCATTTCACCTCAGGACAAATGTCAAATATTTTCTAGTACTATGTGTTCATACGTACAGTGGCAATATGCATCCTAAACCAAGTTAAAACATATGGATTCATGAATAGATGAGTATTATATCCCTTTCTTCCCCATATTCTTTAAGAAAGTCACAGTATGTCCCATGAGCCTGCCAGGCAAATCTTCTGAATTCAGTAGTAAACACTGAATAGGGCCTAATAAATAGAACACCACATCTCTATTATCATGTTCAAAAAAAATTCACCAAGAAAAAAGTTGCCAAGTTTAGAAGAGTTTACTTGCAGTTTTGAAGCTGCAAAATTCAAGTCCTTTCATGCTTTCAGTGCACTTCATAACATGATCTATAGAACAAAGCTAGTGAAATTATTACTTTGTTAAACCTAATATTTTGCATAGTGAAATGCATAGTGTATTGTTTTCTGTAACACTCACATGTGAAGAACAATAAAAATATTCAGTTAAGATTTAGTGACATAATCAGCAGAATGTGGATATTTTGCTAAGATAAATTTGCCTTAAATTCCCTTTGTGCTACCAACAGTAGCACTTGCAGGCATAGTTTTTTAATAAAGCAACTGTTATTAAATTGCCAGACCAGTCTTTCAGCAGATGGAGTTAATTAGCAGATGTAGCATACCAGGCAGGCAAAGAATATCTTGAAAAGTCAGAGTTAAAAGTAAAATGGTAATACATGGAATATTGATCAGTTCCATACCATTTGCTAATTGTGTTACCATTAAGAAGATCTCATTTTCCCCAGATTTACCTTGATGACTAAATGTACGTATAATCTGAAAAATTTATACTTACTCTGCTAATAAATAAATAATTTTTTTTTAAAAAAGGCTTTCTGGTGGAAACTTTTTCATGGGCTATTTCCTGTTGATTTGTTCTACTTAGGTATCTAGCTAGTTTTCATTGGCAGGATTTACTGTTGCTGAAGGACTGGAATGTTGAAGCTTTTAAACTGACGCTCAGATTCTGTGTGTGTGATCTCCCTGTTTTACATGCCAAAAATCAAACTGAAATGCTGCAGATGAAGATAATTTCCCCTTCCACAAAACATGAGACAGATAAATGTTGTGTTTGCATGCCAATTAACATACATAAATAATTAACATAGGTACCCCAAAACAACATGCAAAGATGATCCTACCAATAAATGAGCTTTATTTTAAGTGCATATGGAGAGAAACATTCCATGCTTTTCAACATAAGTTTTACTCCACAGGAAGCTTCCTTTAAAAGTTTCAGAAACCATTTCTACAATCACATTCTTGATCACACCCAAACATGCAGTTTGACAGACGAGAATCACAATAAGGAAGCTCTTCAATATTTTCAGCTTTATTGTAAGTTTCAAAAATTACAACTTGCACCCTCAACAAATGACACCACCTGGGGAGACCAGTCAATAGATTTGAGGGCAGGGCTGCCATCCAGATGGACCCAGACAGGCTGGAGGAAGGGGCCAACAGGAACCTTATGAAATTCAGCAAGGACAAATGTAAGGTCCTTCGCTTGGAAAGGATTAACCCTGTGCAAGAACACAAGTTGGGGATGGACTGGTTGTGAGCAGCCCTGCTGAAAAGAAGCTGGGAATTGTGGTTAACAGCAAGGTGAACATGAGTCAGCAATGTGCCCTAGCAGTCAAGATGGTCAGCAACATCCTGGGCTGTATTAACAGGAACATAGCCCCAAAGCGAAGGGACATCATTATCCCCTTGTACTTACTTAGGCCCCTTGGGACGCATCTAGAGGACTGCATCCCACTTTGGGTCCCCTGAAACAAGCAAGACAACAATAAACTGGAGAAAGAGTTCAGTGGACAGTCACCAAGATGGTCAGGACTGGAGCACCTGCCCTGTGAGGAGATGCTCAGGGAGTGGGGCTTGTTCAATCTGGAGAAGGGAAGGCCTGGAGAACCCCTGGAGAAGGGGACCATGTAGCACTAACCTATGACTATATAGGTCTAGTAAGCAAAGTTGGGTCCTATCTTGCACTAACTTCTAAGCAAACACAATAGCAAAGAGAATAAAAGATAGTTATGATCTTTCCCCAAATATGCTTACAGACCATGAAATACACTCACTACAGAGAAGGTAAGGAACATGAATACTGATAAATCCCAGGTAAATGAAAAGAAAATTACTTTTTACTCTGTTTTAATGAAGGAGTAGGAACTAGATGCTGGCTTTTTTCCTCTGAAAAGAGAAGCTATTTAGACATGACATTGTGAGATTTCAGAGAAACAACAGCTTCCATATAAAAATTCTCATATATATACACATGAAAAAATTGTTTCTCCCATCCCCCTCACCTAATGCAGGTTTTGTAATGTAATCTTCGTGTCTGGTACATAAGCTTGGAGCCTTACTTTTGCCTCAATATCACTAAGTAAGACTTTATAGTCACTGGGCTTACAGGGAATCCTAAATCCTAATTTGCACACAGACGGCTGTAAAATCTACCAGTACTGAGGCATCCCAAAAGCTACATAGTGTTCTGTTTACTCAAATATATGTATATTCAAGGACTCAGCACAAGTATTTGAACTACTTAACTAAGTAAGTTTCATAAGTTGAAAAAATATTTTTACTCTTAAAATTAATTGGTGAACAAACATGTATCTTTTGAAGGATTCCTTGATCCTATAAATGAAATTCTATTGACCTTTAAGTTTTTRTTTGTTTGTTTAATTCAAGACCTTATGTTCTCCACTGAGTAGACAAACAGGGAACAGTCGCAATGAATTTTAAAAGATAAATTTTTTTCCCTACATTCACCTTTCAGAATACATTCTTATTTCAAATACACAAGTAATTTGTGTAAGYGTTGGGCAAGACGACTGGGACTGAAATCAGAAACCTGATGAACTGAGATTATAACTATAATAAGAAATGGTGACAGAGTCAAAGGTGGGATGGAAAGAATTAGAACAGAGAAAGTTAGAGGGGAGGAGGAACAAAAGATCAAGCTGGTGGGAAAAAGGCAGAAGACTATTTCTAGAATATATGACTGTTTACAGATAACTCTTTGAAACAGAAATACTATAGTACTCTGAAAACTGGGCACACAAAATTAAGGAATGCCTTAATCTCTCTGGGTTTAGTTCATCATTACTGTAAAATGGTAATAATAGCCTTTTATCTCACCAGTTAGTAGTGAAAAGAAATTCATTTGAGTTTGTGAAGCAGTGCACTCTGATAATGAGCACAGAAAAGTCCAGAAAGAAATTAATATCTCTGTCTTCAAATTAGGCTTTAAATAATGTTTAGTTAGAAAATTAAAAGACAATACTGAAAAAATATAAGAAAAGGAAGATATTTAATAGTGGTATATTAAGCAAAACACTCCCCCCCCCCCCCAGTGAATCATGAGAGAACTACAGAAAAAACCTCAGTAACCTAGTATTTAGAGATTGGGACTCTTAATACTAGAGGAAAATAAATTAAGTTAAATTTTACAGTAGGTGTTTTTTGAACAACTCATGTAAGCAGCTTTAATGACAGATTCTGTCAAGCTATGATAATTTAGGAGTCTTGTAACACTTTTAAACACAATCACTGCATACTGTGATGAATGCATCTTCGAAAAAAAAAAAAAAGATGTACACACAATAGCACTAGAAACAAACCAACAATTATTCAATTAGTTGCACTGGTTTTAGGTTAGCTCAACAAGAAACAGCCCAACTCTGGGAATGTATTGTGGGAATACGAATATCTGAAAAGGTCTCTAGATAAGGCTTTGATAAGAGTTTTTTCTATAAGAAAGATTACAGAGCAAGTGTGATAGATATGGAACAAACTGTTCTCCAGTTAGCTTTAAAAACCCGATGCTGTACCGAGACTTTACAGAGCTTCTTAGGCTACTGCCTTGCATTGCTTCTGCACAGGCACAGAAGTTTGGGCTGGGCTCCATCCCATAGCTCAGAAGTCAGGACTGCCACTGTTCACAGCCTTGTGACTTGGCCAAAATGGAGTGAATTTCCCCTGAGATAGTAAAACACATGCTCTCAATGCAAAAATCTCTTATTAACCAATCCATTTATTTGCTTCCAAATAAGCATTCCTGATAGCCATTTTGGAGCAAGACTAATTAATATTTTGACTTTTTTTTCCTATCCTCACTCTTGGAAAATCTTGAAGCATTTTGCCTGAAATTTTCAGAAACATATACTCAAACTGATTCAGACAGCCAAAATGTAAAATATCAGCTCAAATGAATAACATTTGGCAAAGTTAAAACTTATAGCAGGATTTTAAAGAGTAAATGTCAGGCAACCTTAATAAGTAGCATTACTATTAATTACATGAGCAGTGTCAGTCACTTAACTGTTTGCACCAGGCTCTATACAGCCAGTATATGCCAATATATTATAAAATCCTAAAACTATTAGCTACATATAATGACATTACTTTAAAATACAGATTATTAAAAATAGTTTACTTTCATTTTCATTCAAGTAACTATTATTGAAGATGTATGCCAGGATTATTATTTTAGTAACATAGCTGTACTTATGTACCTCATCTCAGACTAAGGTTTCTTTATGTTAGGTGGCATATGTGTCCTACAAACACTAGATGGTTAATCGCAATATGTTATAGAACTATAACAGGATTTCTGAAGTTAAGCAAAATCTTTGGATTAGAAGCTACAGATTTCTCTTGCTGCCATGGGTCTTGCACCTAAAAAGGGGGGAGGGAGGGGAAAGAGAAAAGGGTAGGGAAAAGCTTAAAAACAGAACAACCCCTCTCCCCCCAAAACCCACTTCAATGGCATTGAAATTTTATTCTCATTTTATAAGGACAAAGAAAGATTATGTCATTTGTTCAAGACCAAATCATAGAATAATTACTTCCAAATATCAGAATTCAGTGCTGGGGCCAAAAAATACCATCCACCTTTCTGTTTCCCCTCCCATTTTTTATCTCAATTTTAATATTATTTTGCTACAGAGGAGTCATGACCTTCCTAGATTCCTTCATGACCTGTCATTCATTCCCTTTCTCTTTAACTCAGTAAGGATGGTAAGTGAAACAAAGTGTTGGAAAACATTCTTCCTCAAAAGAAATAAATAGAAAGCATGATGTTTCTTTATCAAACTTTCCAAGATAAATTTTAGATGAAATGAAAAATGCAACTACACAGTAAAGAGCTTTTCTACTTACATTATCCAATTTAAAACATTTTCCAATCTTCTTCTTCCCTCCTACTGTTTAAAAAAAAATTTAAATACATTTTCACAATTATGCCCCTAACTTGAGAATTTAAGCTGTGCCTTAATGCTTACTAAAATTGGTTGTTCAGTACCGCAATTACGGGAAAAAAAGTTCAGCCATTGAGACTAGTTTTTCCAAACTTTTAAACAAGTTTGTAGTCCCATTAAGGTTAACCAAATAAGAGCTGCAGGATTCGACTGCTGATCTATGACATTAAAGTCAAATTTTAGAGTATTTATTAGACATTGTTAATGAAACTCAGAAAGCTATAAGCTTCCCAAATAGCAATTTCACTGTCATGTGGATTATTTCCAGAAATTGTCTTTGTGGCCTAGGTTTTTTCTTAATTTCTGACCTATTTTTAAGGGAAAACAGTTCCAGTGAATAGATTACAATGCGAGCTGAGCATCCTGGCTCAACTAATGAAACCTTATACTGATCCCCCAGGCAGGCATGCAGCCTTCACAAGTGAACTCCCAGGTTTACCCTATAGATAAACCATCTGGGAAGGTTTTGCAGCACTGTGATAAACGTCTTCTCCCAGACCATATGCTCTTTCCAAGACCATATGCCCTTTGTGAAAGTCACAGATCAACCCAGTTTGTGTGAACTCAAGACCCACTCAAGGCACCTTTGCAGACCATGGGAATACCACACAGTGTCTCTCAAAAARGACAAAAATACACACACCTCACAACCCCCCCACAAAACATGTTTTTGAAATATTAGACTTTCCATCAGAAAGGAAGAGACAGCTGAGAATTTTTACTTCTTTGTTTTTGCCAGGTGCAATAAAATCATGGGTGGACATACTAAAAAGATTTGATTTATTAAGCTGGTTAAAACATTAAAACCCCCCAAAGTGCACTTCCAAATTAAACCCAAATGTAACTGATAAAGTTTTTTTTTTTTTTTTTAACCAGTTATGACACCTCTAGAATTTAGAGGAATGTGCTCACAGATTTTTTTTTTCTTTTTTAAACCCACAACCAATTTTGTTTCATGAATGAATTGGTATGTTCAATATTCCATTTGCAAGTGCACTGGCTCTTGCAGCTTAACTAACTGGCTCACTAACTTCACACATCCAAGCATTTCTGCATGGTTGCTTCGTATTAAACAGTTCACAAGATAGAAAACATCACAAAACACTTCTGTAATCAGATATTAATGCCATTGTACTATAAATTATTTTTGGGCAATAGGAACTGTGCTAGTAAATACAGAGGCAACTGGTAAAAGCCTTTACGGTTAAATGGACCATCATCTCCTTATCACGAGTTAAACACAAGGGAACACCTAAGGAGACAAACACTTGTAAGAAGCCTACCTCCCAACTGTCAGCACAGGCAGATTACTGGCATTGTCAGTCATACCAAATCACCATGAATGCGAGTGCACTTTTATGTCAGCATTCTGTTGCTTGCTGTATTTTAAAACAGCAATAGCTTATTTTTCTGAAAAGACAGCTTGTGCACAAAATTTTCAATTAAACTTTATGCTTACTGCTGTATTAAACAGCAGTCACAACAAGGGTTACTGGTAGAGAATGAACTACGCGCCTCAAAACCACCAGCAAATCAAAAGCCCATGAGACAGATTGGGAGTTTGTTAAGGAACGCTTTTAGGGCAAGAGGCACTGATTTCACATCAACCTAAGATCAAAGCATCACACATTTAATGGGCTAAAGGCATTCAAAATGGCTCTATGGCTTACTGCATACTGGAAATGCTCCTTCTGCTTTGAAGAAGTACCATCCTGTGCCAGATTTAGACAAAAAACAGACACTTTGAAGTACGCTGAAACTTTTACGAAAGCCTACCAGTGTCAGTCTCTACAAGATACTGAACTTGCTATCTTTTATGTGAGTAAGTGAAGAACTACTAGCTGTGATGCTGAATGTCTTACAAACAAATGAACCCATAAGGAGGTTAAGACCAAACACAAGATGAACCCCTAAAAGCAATCGAGTCCCCCACCAACAACTGCAGTGAAACCAGTGTAGCATTCCTCACATATTCTGAAGTTCAGACTGCTAGTTCCTGTGCAGCTGCCATGGTATAATCTGCTTCAGGTTTATGCCTCCAGCTTTGAGTCTCTCTTCTTATATCCATTCCCTTTTCATGAAAGCAAGTTTAATAACCATCAGAATTGGAACTACATCCCCATAAGTTTAGCAAGTCCACTGTTTCACTACTATGTAATCAGTCCTATTTTTATCCTCTTCGAGTACAGGGGATCATGTGATGAGCTGTAGCAGCATTTGGGGCAGAGACAGCTCCAGCTTACATGGACGTGTTGCACAGCCATGTGGCTGCAGTTGTGCATTCCTGTGCCACACCAGGTACTGCTCCAGATGATGCTATTGGTATGGGACCTAAAGCACATTTACCACCCCCCCCACTGTAAATCCATGTCTGATCTTCCTTTCCCAAGGTAGTCACATTTTGGTGATATTATATGAATGCAAAAGATGTGATTTTCAAAGATGTGAATGCTTAGGCATTAAGGTCACACTTTCCAAAGTACCTTTAAGCACTGTGGGCTTTTAGAGGTATTTATGTACCTAGACACTTCTGAAAATTCTATCTTTGGACCTCAAAGTGCCTTTTAAACCTCTTGAATAGCTTTTGGAACAAAAGTTACGGGGGGGAAGGGGGGGAAGGGAAAAAAAAGAAAAGCCAAAGCTCCTGGAGCATTATTCATTACTATTGGATGACTTGACAGCAAGAAGACATTTGTCTTTATGTTGTCCACAAAATTATTTAAACAAACTGGAATTTTAATTAAAACAAACTGTAAAAAGCCCAGAAAAGCTAAGTGATATCTAGATAAGTATCATACCTACTGAAAAGCAGAAGAGAGAGGATAAGAATATTGAGTTCAACTGGTTTCATTTCTTTGAACGAACATAATATTCCTTCTTACAATTATTAAATAGGTTTATTATATTAACAGCCAAATCACAACAGAGAAGAAAACACACAGAGCATCACCATTACTTAGAAAGTGTCTGTAAATTTACAGACAACAGCTATGTATATATAATGACACAGATATATATATATTTTTGCAAAATTTGTTACAATTTGATAATATTATGTAGATAACACCCTCAACAATACAAACTGAATTTTCCCTAGAAGATTTGTTTCTATCATTTTCTTTATTACTGATTCAAACTACAGGTTTTGCAAAATTGCCTAAGCAGACCTCTTTCTACATAACCCTTGACTTTTTTGTGCTTCACTTTCTCCATCTGTTAATGAAAATAATGATACACACTCCTTAGTAATAAGGCTTTAGACACCATGGGTGAAGAACTCTTTGTATATTCCAAGAATTACTATTATTCCATTAATATATTGGTCTGTAGGACTTTTATACAGATTTCCGCCTACAAGATCTTCTGTTAACAGATGAGCAGTAACTCATCGTTGTAGGTTACAGCACCACACTTTGATACGGGAGCAATTACAAGGCTCCTTGAAGACAGTCTGCTTAAGTCTTTGGGACAAACACAGACAGGCAGAAGTTCATTCAAGTAAGTGTGCCTATTTATATCAGGGCTGATCTCCACATAGGTTGTATCAATCTTAGAGAAAACTCTTGCATATAACCAGTTCAAATTTTAAAAGATATTTAGGTCCCCAAAGGTACAGATGAGCACCATAGCAAGGTTTTCAGAAGTTATTTCTAAGTTATTTTTCTCTAAAATGCAGTAATTCCTTCATGGGGAATTAAACTAGCATAACGCAATAACTGGTCTATCCAAACACCTAGTCACTTATTTACAAATTAGACAAAGATCTACATAATTTTTTCACTAAAATATTATCAAAACTTCATATCTTGCTATTTAACATGTAGCAACAAAATGACTAAAGCCAACATGAAAACAGTCTCTGGCATAGGCATAGCAAAATGTCACATTAAAAATTTGTCCTTAGAAATCAAGAGTTGTTTATAGGTTTTCCAAGCACAAAATTCTGGTTTTCCATTATTGTGGTTTTTTTTTTTCAATCACTCATCAATACATCAGAATCAAATACAAAACATTGGAAGCTTACTCCAAAACATTTACTGTTACGCAGACTAACAAAACAACAAACAAAACTACTAGATCACTAAAAAATTAAAGGAAAAACAAACCTTACATGAATAGCAGTCATCAAACTCTTCATGTGTCTGCATCCCACTCCCAGTTCTTCAGATCTTCAGTTCAGTAGTGTAAAGTCTTTGTGCCATGGCCTATCTTTTACTCTGAAGTTACAGATCACCTAGCATAGCAGAATTTAATTCAGCTGGGTCTGTTAGGTGTTACCACTATACCAACTACCAATCATTCCAGCATATATTGTGTTCACCTGTGAGCTAAATTACACGCTCAATACACCACCTTGCTTTAGGAATCCTTCTGGGTTTATCACAGGAGTCTTCAATATAATGTGGACAGAAAGCTCCAGGGAACAACCTGCTTCAGGAGGGAACATATGTAAGACTGCAGCCTGTCACAGCATGTACCACATCTCCTTTCCCGCAACTCTGTTAAGAGGAGACAGTGCAATCCTTCCTGCTCTTTTTTTCTGTCTTAGCAGGAATGTCTTGAAAGCAGCTTTGTCTTTTTGCA
Organism: Apteryx rowi; assembly: GCF_003343035.1. NCBI lineage: Eukaryota > Metazoa > Chordata > Aves > Apterygiformes > Apterygidae > Apteryx > Apteryx rowi. Next base: position 541,301 of record NW_020447196.1, on the reverse strand, counting down.
AGTGCAAGGGACTATGAATCTTGTCCAGGATGAGCTGCATAATGATAGGCTTTGATTTAGACCTTCAGACACTCTAAAGCCAATATCCACATAACATAACAACTATACAATATATTTCAGTGACATGGGCCACTTAAAAGAATACGGTACTTCAAGAAAGCTTAAGTTGAGTCAATATATTTTCATTTGTCCTCCTATCTTGATTTTCTGTTCTGCAGGACTGGAGGATATTCTGTCATATAACTCACGTCCATAAACTCTGGATTACATTTCTTTGGTTTATTTAAAAAAAAAACTATTTCCCATATTCATTTTCTACCAATATCCATGAGGCAGAACAGTTGCTAACCTGCATATTTTGACACAAAGATACTTCTCTACTAAAAAACGTGATGCATGCTCTTTTAATATTTGGTATCTACAGTATGAGTTATTGTTTTCTGTTAGTAAGTCTGCATTTTGGAACAGAACCATATTACTTAGTGTGAATGTCCTTCACCACGACAGTTTCTCCAACTACATAATTTCATACCCTGTAATCACAAAGTGGAGGAATACAATCTCCATAAAACTGCTTTGGGTTTCCAGGGTATTATAAGCAACTACTGTGCTTACTGTATCCATTATCAGAAGATCATCATCTAACCAGAAGTAAAATGCTGCTGCCTATAGATCTAGTCATGAATCTTTATAGCATATGTTTTTAGCTTTGTTCTATCTGTAATTCCCCACCCTTCCCCCAGGATATGATAGTTTCCATTTTCATTGTATATTGAATTATATAAAGACATTTTTTCTTCTGAAATGTGCACAACAGAAAATGTGCACATATTTCCAACATTGTTAGAGCAGAGGGCCAAATCAATTAGTAGAATAGACAATTCCCAGATAGGCAGTTAAGTCAGATCAAATGTTAGTAAATGTAAAATTTTAAGCCAGTTAAACTTGTGTTCTACAGTAGCATAGGATTTATTACCCAGTTCCTTCCACACTTATAGTCTGCACAGCAACACATTGAGACAATACCATTGCCTATGCCAGTCTGGTAAATTGTTACAACTCACAAACACAATCTAGTCTGAAATATAAACACTTTAATATTTTAAATTTAAATTTTAATAATTTAGTTTTCAAATAAATTGTCTAATTTTTGCTTGTGGAATAAAACTCCCTCCATATACCCACTCCACATGTTTCAGAGACCTTTCCTGCATAGTCCTTACTGTACTTCCCATCCATCTACACACTAATATATGATCAGACTTTCTATGTCTGCATTCTTTAACCACAAAGAAGATAGTCTTAATCCAGATTCTAACGAACAGACTCCATGCTTGTTTCACCTGGCAAGAAACTGGAAAGAAATCTTTGTATCTTCAGACCTTCATAAATTTTTATAGTTTTATAGCAAAGTATAGATGTACCCATTTTGTCATGCAAGGATGGCATCCTTTGGTCTGGAAAGACTTTTCTAAGCAGAGTGGCACACAGTCTCTACCATTTGTTTTGATAGCAGACAAGATATATCTCCTTGCCCAACCACTTGCCCTCTTTAGTTCAGCTGAATTCATCTTGCATATGAGTGTTTCTGCATGTTTACAGCATTAGGAGATAAGCAAACTTTTTCAAAGTACACCTAGCCTCAGTTTCATTGGAAGGAGAGAACAGATGTATGCAACACTAGAATTTAATCCATAACCACTACAGTAGCAGTCCTAGTAATCAAAAGGTGTCACTTATACCCTAGATGGGGAAAAAGAGATCTGGAATCTGTTTTTGCGTCTGCCACTATGGCACTGGCTTACCATTGGCACATCACTCTGCTAACTCTGTGCCTCTTCTTCAGCTTCCACCCATAGGCTTGTGAACTCAGATACACGCAAGTTGAGGCAGACTCCTATAACATCCTTTTTACTATGTATCACTCACTATTAGTGAGTTATGATACAAACTAAAATCACGCCAGAGCCCATCAGTGATGAGAGAAATAAAGGGCCATAACATCTTTACAGGAACATTACAAACTCATTTAAACTGCTTTATTATTTGTATATAATTAAATATTATATTAAGAGAAATCATAACCTTCCCTCCCAAATAGCTCCTCAAGCAGCAATTACACTCACCTCCTACCAGAGACATTTCAATAATGTCCCTAAAAGGCCCTGAGACTAAACCCACCAGATGGGATAGATGAGATATTCTGGGCTTTTGCACAAATTATTTCAATTTATCATAATTTGGAAGACTCATAGCTGCTGTACTACTGGAAAACTTAATTTGATTTCTGTATATAAAGCCAAGCTTTGATGGATGCTATAAACGAAAGGCTAACCATCTAGCTTCTATATCTTTATCTTCTTGGCATTTTTGTTGACAGCAGAGAACTGAGGGCTCTGACTCATGACCTATAGCAGTTTAAACCAATATGCCAGCTATGACAACTGAGAATCCAGCACACAGTACTCCTCCAGTAGCAGTGAGAGCCAAAGTGAATCTGTAGCAAACAACACTGGTAACATTTTAAACCACTAAAACACACACCACACACGCATTGGAGCCCTAAATAATTTTTAGTCAATTTTTAGTGGATTGAATAGTTTTAAACAAAAACAGTTGTGTGCACACACTGAATTGGTACAAACTCGGCAAGTTTATTTCATGTATTATCTTAAATCATTTAATTTTCAGTGCTATTTGCTTATTTATTTACTCAAAAGTCAGTTTCTTTCTCAGCACTGGAAGGAAAATGAGTTAGAGCATTGTGAAATTGAGTTTATGCTGATGTTAAATATTTCAGACTAGGTTACATTCAGTCCTAAAAATTTCTCTTTACGTTAGGTGACAGCAGGTGCTAGACTTTCCTATATCTACGTCAACAGAATAAAAGTAGACTAAAAGGTTAAAATTTGACAAGTTCTATTTCCTAAGTGTAAAGAATACTTGGGTAGCTGCACTTACAACAGAAAACATTGATTGGTTTCCAATGAAAGTCAAATACTACTAACTTAAAGCCCCTTCCTCACTTTAGAATTTCAAGAATGTCATTATCCATATTCTTGGTGTTTTGCCAGTACAAGATCTGGTAAAGGTCTCTGATGTGCTTTTTTAAATTCACAGCCCTGTACTGCAAAGATCTCCTGCAGAAAAGTATTTATTAACCACAGCGTATTTCCTCCTTCTCTCAGAAAAGACTGCCAGATTTTCATGCTCTGCCTTTTAGATATTCCTAATTTTCTTTTGTCTTTGCCAGAGACAAGACTGACTTGGGCTCACTTGGATTYAAGTTATAGAAATGCTTCTTACATAAAGAAGTCAGGCTCACTGGTTTCAGTATCATTAGTCTTGTGTGCTCAGAAGTCTCCACCCCAGTGGAAGAGCTGGCCTCTTTCTGCCTCAGTTTTAGTATTCTGCCTTACTGCTCACTGACTTCCGGCAAAACTAGGCAGCCAGTTCTGCCCTGGTCCTGTTATGCAAATCTGTGATATCTTCTCTGATTTTTAACATAACTCTTCTGAATGTCTTTTTTTGTTAAAAATGAAGATATCACTCTATAAGAAATCAATCAGAATTGTCCAAACATCAGATTTCTGGGTGCAGCTTGGAATTCAAAGAGCTTGTATCAAAGGTAAACTTATTACTACTGTTTTTTAATACTAACTACAATTTATTTGCATCTCAAATGTAAACTATTAGCAAACAGAAAAAAATGACACTCCCTCAGACACGAAGCAAGCAAAAGACACCATGTAGCATTAAGGATACTAATAAGAGTGTAAAAAGATACAACAAGACATACAAATGAACTTCTGCATTAAGGCTGGGTAGCTGTGCAAATATCTGTTATTGCCATACATCCTCCTATAGCGCTCTACATTTTCTTTAGAGGCAAAGAATCCAACTGTTTACCTCTAAACAGAAGAATTAACAACTGGCTCCCTCTACAGTTAAAAGAATGTCATCAGCACTGGTATTTCTTTCCAGAAAACATTTTAAATAGTTTTATGACCAGTCTTTTTTTTAATTACTATTAAAAGAGGGACAATTATTTTAAAAATCATTACATAAAATTAAAGAACTGAAGTATCCACAGCTTGAATTTATCTTTAACATCTGTTTTTCAAAAAAAAAAAAAAAAAAATTAAATTTTTTTTAAAAAATTTTTTTTAAAAAAAAAAAAAGAGCGGGGAGCTACACCAACATATCTGCAAGCCAGCCATTACTTTTAGTAACAGAGAATAATATTTTGCTCAGTTTTTTCGCTTAAAATTAATAATACTAAGACTCAATATATTGAGCATTTTATGTTCATTTAAAAGCTAGATAGAAAAATTATAGCTTGCTTTGGGTTTGAATCACAGTGATTCCTTTACTTAGTGACAAATGATAAGAAAATAAATCTAAGTGGTATATTTTGTCAGAAATCTGATGTCATTAGTGTTTTGTTTCTTATTTTTGATAAAAAAGATGTAATATTTTAGTTTTCTTAAAACATTGAAAGTAACATTCCTGCAACTGTTAAAAAAAGTACTCAAGTGGAGACTGAAAAGAAGAACCAACATATCCTGAAACAGCCTCCTTTTCAGAAATGCTTACTTTGAATTAACTACTTAAAATGATATAATGCAATCTTACAGAACTTATTTAGCACAAATTTGTTGGTTTCTCTGAAAAGTCACGACAGAACCGCAATGTTTCAACAGGAGGATGTAACATCTTAAACATAAGTGCGTACACAGACAGGTGAAAAATGTTTGGGGCACTAAAAATACTTTAAGCATGATTAGTTGGACTACTGTAAGGCCTTCTGTGTAGCTTTGTGACCAGACTCCTCCAAATACCAGAATCCTCTACTATATTTTATAGCAAATCACACAGCTCACAGCAGATTAGGGGATATTTGGATTTGTAAAGTAATTATTATTTTAAATACCATTTACTAAAATTACATGTCATATACATGAATTATACCAGGGCCACAAGCTTCCCAATAAGACAGAATCATTCAGAACATAAATTAAGCCCTAAAAATAGCACTGGATGCAGCTACAAAAAATTCCAGCAAGAAAGGCATTCATATCAAATACAGCCTGCAAGCTGGTGAACCAGAAGGAAACACTGTCAGTCACAGGGAGACACTGTGTAATTCACTGTTTTTATGGAACTTTCTCAGGCATTTTCTCTGCTATTGCAACAGGTAGTTCAGAAATGTTCTTCCAGAAAACAAACTGCCCTAGTATGGCACTGAAACAGAAAGGAAAAACAGCCGTACCAGTGCTGAATATTAGTAATCATTTATAGCTTTATTTACAACCTGAATTACTTATGTTATGTAGTTCTTATTCTAAAACTTAGATAAAAAACTCCTTTTGAGAGTGATCTGTCGAATTTATCACTAAAATCTTCTAATCAGCCTCATACCAAAAATCAGAGTTAAAAGACTTCATCAGGGAGATGGGCATTCGATAAAATCCTAAAAGAGAGAGAGTAACTTTTCCACCACTCTTACTCATAGAAGATGGTCCCTGCTATTTTCATTCAAAACACTGCTTTTAATCAAAATAAAAAATTCTTAGCACAGAGAGGGAGGAAAATACGGCTGTTATCGGAGGGTTTCCCTCAGATGTGTCACGAGGAAATGCTGAGGAGACACACGGAGCTCTGCAGAGACTCTAAACCAGGAACAGCCGGCAGGACTACAACAGAGCTTAAATTCAAAACTACTCTCTGGACAACGTGGGATCTTATCCCATGTCCCCCAAACCTGTTCCTTAAGTCAGTGTAGTCTAATTAAAATGAGTTGTGTTTTTTCAGCACCAAATGTTGACTAGCACAAAACATGCTTTAGGAACAGATTTCAGATAGAAGAATAAAGATTGCAACATTCTTTACACCAGCTCCTAAAAAATGAACATGTAGGAAGCCAGGATGCACATAAATGAAAGAAGACATACATGTAGTGTGTTTTATGTGACAGTTTCTTCAAGAAACGTGGTACACTTGATTAAGCAATTGTGTGATTTCAAAGTGATTCATCTATTCTTAATTAAGTCCAAGCATGAACATTTATTTTGAAATAAGAACATCACATTTAACATTTTTCAGGCATAGGTCAATCATTCAGGACAAGAAAAACCCCCAAATCTCTGCCTTCAGTTGCAGCAAACCCATTTACATGAACAGAGAATCTTACTGTATATACTGAGGTAAAAAGATTGAATCCCAGCTCCTTTACTACAGATAGCTACAGAGATTACACAGCATTTGTATCACAAAAACATAGCCAAAGTAGAAGAGACAGGTGACTCTATCTTTTGGCAATTATTTGAGAGCAGAAGCACACCCCGATGCCCTCCGGAGACCCCTCCACCACCCCTCGCGCTGCGCGTTCGCCGTGCAGCATCACGCGCTGCCTGCGGCTTGGTTTAGCGTCAATGGTGCCATGTTCCGTTAGGCCTGCCAGCACGGACAGGGCAGGGAGGTTCAAGCTTACCTGAAACATATACATACCGTGTGGCTGCCCTGCTCTCGGCTATCTTCACACGCTCCACGGCCTTTGCCGGGGTGCAATGCCACCACCAGCACCCTCCCTGCCTTCCTGCCTCCCGGTCCCCATTTCCCTCCCACGCCTTGGCTCACCTGAGGTGAAACAAGATGGATGCCCTTGGCGGCCCTGCAGCGCCGAGGAGGGCGACGCCAGCGCCAGCGGAGAGCAGCCCTCACCTCAGCCCCAGACATCTGCCTCGACACGAGAGGTGCTGCTGGGGGGACGAGGAGGGGTTTACCGAGGAGCCTGGTACGCGGGCGCTCGGGGCTCGGCTGCCGTTYCCGTCTGCCGCGTCGAGTCGTTTTAGACAAGCCGGTTCTTGTGCCTCAGTGTCTCTGGTTGAGAAATGGGAATGCTTGTCACGTGTGGGGAACGTTTTGGTAGATAAGAATAAAAAAAAAAACACCCCAAACTTAATTATTAATATTCTCCTTGGCAATTCTGTAATTCCTCATGTCCAAGTCCAGTTTTTTCCGTGTTTTCCACCTAGGTAAAATCCAAGTGTTGTCTCAGATCTGTCCATAAAAAGAATGGAAATATAGACAGATAATTAATTATGTGGTAATATTTGCACTACAAATTGTCCCTGTGCATGCTCAGTCTCTGCAGTGAACAAAAGATGGTTTACACTTATTTTGTTATCTTGCCATTAATCTCTTCATATTTTTTCATAGGCAAAAGTACAAATGGGCACTTGTCAGGTGCCAGATGAGACCACCGTTACCTGCTGCCAGGAGGTACTCTTCCATCCTCAGCAAGCTTATCACTGGATCTGTGTAATGCCCCCAAGTAACAGTAGGTGGAAAAAGCTTGATTTTGCTCTGGTCAATCCCGAGACAGTCTTTTCCTAGAGATTTTTACCTACTCACATTAAGCTTTTCCTCTTTTTTTCAGTGAACAACAGCTTTCCCACACAGCAGAATATTTTGACAAGTTTTTGTATTTTTATCTCTACATATAAGTTAGCATTAGGAAATATATTATATAAATATTGCAGTAAATACAACAGTATATTTCACATTTTCAAATTGATGTGCTTTTTCTTTTAGAGTCAACTCTATTTTCCAAGATGACTGGAAAGGTGCCTGGAACATACAATACATTAATACTGATAGGGGAAAAAAAGCCCAAATACCAAATTACGGGGCACACCAGGAAACACAGTACAGACACTGCATGGAATCAGCTGAGGTCCAGCAGGAGTTACAAATTCAGGCTCACTAGCAGATCATAAAAAGCTTGTTTGCAAAACTACTTCACTTATTGTATGCCTCTCTTGCCAGCACAGAACCAGATAACGTATCTGAAATGTGAGCTGTCTGAGATTCTGGGGCATTGTAAGAGCCAGAGTAGAGAGCTGTAATTATTAATTCCTGCTGATCCCAAATTGATTAATCCAGAGAGCCTTTGGTATATGAACTGCACTGTTTGCAGTATAAGGAATCACAGCACAACTAAACTGCAGATACACATTAGTTACCACACAGCAACAACTACTGATGTTTAAGAGGGAGTTATAGACTGCACAGCAACCATAATAGCAATTTTAATGTACCTATATGCATTTCTAAATGGCTCACTCTTGAATGCAATCAAGCGATTTTGACATTTTATTATTTTAGTATGGAACTGGGAAATTATACATATATCCAGGAATTTGTATTGCTTGTTGCTGGGTCTTGGCACCTTTTACTATCTCAGGTAATCTCAAGGTTGTTCTGTTCAGGTAAAAGTAGTTACATCTACCTGGAATTATGAATATCTTAGCCTAGACAACAAGGACACACTGGCCAGGATCAAATAAATATTATTTTAATCTTCCCATTTCAATGGAAATACCAATAAATTGAAAGCTGTATTAGTGACATGTACAATCTCACAGAAAACCACTTTATTGTAGGCATCAGGAACATTTTGGCTACCTTCAGACTTAGAAAGGGATAATTTTGCACTCAGACTTTACCTTTTCCTCATTCCATTTTGAGCACTTTGTAGTGTTGATAAAGGTGCATTGCAGAACAACTTTCATGCATAGTATTTTCTTTGCCAACTCCCCGCCCCCCACCAAAAACATGTTCTGATGAGTTTCTGATGATGTTGGTTCCAAGAAAGCTTGCTAGGCTGCTGGGCTTCATCCAGTGCTAGTTCTTTGGACACTGAAAGACAGGATTTTAAAACTGTTTGCACTTACAGTAAACAAGCTAACAAGGAACTAAGAACAAGTGAAGACAAAACAGAGACACTGATGGTTTCATTTTAAGGGCAGTTGAGACGCCACCCTGGGTGTTCCTCCACCATATGGTACAGCATTGCAGCAGCTCCACCCATCTTCTTCAAGGAAAATTCAGACACTACTGGTTATGTTTGTAATCTTCCTCATTAACAGAGCTGTAACATTTAAAACTCAAAGCTGAAAGAATAATAGAACCTAGGGGGAAAGAAAAAAAAAGGGGGAAAACTAAGAATCTTTGGCCTCACTGGGTTTCATTTTACATGGGCTTTAGCTATGGCAGCTTGCTTTAATGTCCACCACTAGGCTTCTGCTATCAAAATCAATTAATTTGTCTCTCAAATTGAGAAAGTGATAAGATTACAGGTTTTAGAAAACTACTATTCCCAGCTAGGCTTCTTGCATCATGCAAAAGTAATCAGATACCACTCTGCTGAACAGTTGATGCTATATTCCTCTTTTTTGATTCTTTTCAAATCTGATATTCAGCACAGAAGTGACACATTAGAATTTACTAGTGTTAATATAGCTCTTAAACCCATTGCTAGCTAGTGAAGATTTTACATGCTTCACCGAATCTCCCCTATTTGATAGTAATCAACATGGTACTTATCTTTGTTGCCCCTGCAGGGTAATATTCTGATCTTTATCTTCATTCTCCTCTATAACAAAAAATTGAAAACAAAAAGATATTTCTTCATCTGCACTTCTATACAGCACAGTTGGTTTCAGTTTTGAGTATGCAAAGGAGTGACGGAATAGCTTGCATCAGTCTCGGTCCATTTCCTCGATTCTTCTGAGTACCTCTAGAACAGCCTCTTAGGTATTAAAAGGTTGACCAAAGTCCCCATGACTCACTCCAGATTTAGAACTATGCAGAATTATCCAGTTCACCATCACCCTCATCTTCCTCAGGATTCTGTCCTTCTTAACGAGAAGTCCTCAACTGGTGGAGCTTTGCTTCCTTACTAAAACTCCCTTTACTCCTTTATTAAAATGGTACCATTTGGAACCCATGTCAACAGGCTTTAGGGACCTGCCTAAGTTTTTATGTGGACAGAACTTGCTGATCACACAGCACAGAAGTGCTGGTCAGGATGAGTTTGCTCCTGACCAACAAATCACCCACTGAGTTATACAGAAAAAAATAAGGTTTGTCCATTTGGAGGTAGAAACATATCCAATAAATTCTTTCCCTGTCCTCACTCTTGTTTTCTCAGATGCTGCAAGAACTGTTCCTAATATATTTCCTTGGCTCCTGCTACAGTCATCTTTCAGTTCACTCCTGTTGAAGGAACAACAGGACTCTGCCTTCCATTTATAACTTCATAAAGCATATGAAACAGCCATCCAAGAAGACAAAAAGAGACTTTCAACTCCCTCCTCTCCTCAGTATATCCCAGCTCTTTTGCTTCTAAGCAAGGAGTGACTTCAGAACCCATGGAACTCCTGCTGGAGAGAAAGCCACTATTCTTATACTTTAGGGTAAGGCTCAGTATTTCAGAAGTTTAATATGGGCCTATTAGCCTTAGTTTTTTGCCCCAGTTTTTACAGTCTGATTTGCTTTTACTAATTTGAAAACATAGCACCAGAAACCTGTTAAAGGGAAGGTATGACAGTCTTAAATATATACAGAGACATAGACACACAGTAATCTTCACTTTGCTCCTGCTCTTGAGAGTGGTTCTAGTGGTCAACCTTTGTGAACTGTGGTTCCTTTTTTTCACCCTACTTTTGGGCTAGATCCCAAAACAGATTTAATGGGGTGGAGCTGACTGAATACTGTAGCTTATTAACTGCACACAAGACAGCACGCAGTTTCTATATAAATAGCATCACATTCTGTTAGCCTATTACAGCATTAAAAATTAGAATAGGGCAGGACAAGGGCAACCAGGAAGTACAGCAGATTGTTTTTAAATTAGAAATTCTTTTTACCATCAATACTCCTTCAGAACAATATTAGTATCTTTAACAATGTAGCTATCACAGATCTTTGAAAGCATTACAAATATTTCCCACTGAGGTGAGTTGTGAATTTACACTTTCTAATTTAAAACTTCCCTCTACTACTCTAAGGTAGTAGTACCTCACAACCTGAATGAACAAGCAAATAGATTTTCTTGGTCTGTTTTCACTCCATGGGCACTAAGATTTTACCCATATATTCACTGCTTCCTAGTTGCCTGCAATATCAGAAAGCTGTTTACCTGTAAATTATTCATATAATATTCAATTTTACGCATAACAGCACTCTTAAAATTGCTGTTATCTGTCTTGAATTTAATTTTTCTTTGTATAAGAACTAGCACTTCTGAATGTAAGTCAGAAACCTCCTTCTTGATCATTACAAACCAACAGATGCACAATGCCACCTTGTGACAATACTTCAACAACACACCAAACATTCATTACCCCAGTATAGTGATCTCCAAACTGCAGTTCACAGACCTCTGGAATATACAGACTTCCAAAATCCACAAAGCAGGCCTAACGAAAGCAGGTTGACATACAACACAGCAGTATTCATATCTGAAAATATTAAAAGGATTTGTTGTACTTCCATGGAGGTATGTTTAGAAGATCATAAATTGAAGGAGGTACTATTAGAGCAAAGGTTTTCTAAGAGTATCTATACTCTGCATGCAAAACCCCGACTATGTTACCAGGTAGGTGCATGGCTTATGCTATATTAAGTTATGCATACATCTGGAAAATATATCTGAAATGTAAGAGTCATTTTTCATTTTCTGATATGATTTTTCCCCTTTGAGGAAAGGAGTTTTAAAAAGTGCTAACACTATTTTGAAGTGATAACAGTTCTTTAGAACTGCTTTAATAAGTTCAATTCAAGTGAAGCAGAAGATTTGTTTTTTTTTTCATAGAAAATATTAATACAAATCTGTAGTAGCAGCAGTTTTTAATTTACCAAAAACCTGGCATCTATTAGCAATAGAAACATACACAAAAAATATCTTTGTTTATACAAATAAAATTAGGTTCTGAATATTCACAAAGTAACATAACACAGAGCAACATTTTTCTTCACATTGACATTCAAAGTTAGACAGATCAGTCGTGATATAAAAACCCTGTAAAATACTCAGTCAAGCACCATGGCAGACAGTGCATTAAGATCTCTCATAAATGGATGGTCAGCTAGTATTTGATCAATCTTCTGTCTTTGCTCATAATCAGGAAATATTTTTATCAGGGCTTCTCTTAGCTGTACTGTTTCTGAGGCAGATCTCTGTGGTGGAATTGCTAGACAAGCCTGTATGTTTGGTTCCAGTGGAAGCCAGGTTGGTGAATGATCGCCACGTATTTGGTTTTTAGGCTGTCGATTGCTACTAGTTGGTTTGGGGACTGGCACGAAGAAAGGTTTCTCAGAAGAATATTGTCCACCGCTCTGTAAAGCCTTCTGTGCTGACAGAAAATCTCTATGGAACAAAATTAAAATCTTTGATTAAATAAGGAAGAGAAGATGCTAGCTGTCTCCATACAACCACAGAAAAGAAGAAAAGCCTTTAACTCCTACACTTTGCTGCTGCTCAGCTAATTATTGATTAAAAAACACAGTCATTTGATTCCAAAGTGAAAAAAATAGTAGGTATAACAATTTTCAATTTGAATTTGGAGTGACTAATAACATCTAATTAACATTATCGAGGACAAGTTCCAATGTGCTTTTAGAATATTGTGACATTTACTTGGCAGAATACAGTAAAAACTGTCAAAAGCTTATTTTATAGAAGTATCAACTTCAGTATTACAGAGCTAAATAGATAAAAAGATACACTGAACACGTGGACAGTGACTCAGAACATGTGAAAATACAGACAGACTAAAAGGGGCTTCAGCTGCTCCACAGGACCATTCCTCATCTACTTTTGCTCGTGACTGAGAGCTGTCAGCCATGCCTAAGTCTAGGATCAAGGCCATGATCTGCCTCATTTGATATCCCTAGTAAGGGCAATTAATTTTTTCACCAATTTCAGGATCTGAATATTCTTCCTTAAATATTGAGATTTCATTTCAAACTTCCTTTAAAAAGTTGTTGTCACTTTGAACTGCTAGTACTACAAAATTTAGGGCTGCTTCTACTTCTGATGCCACTAGATAACACAGAAATATGAACTGGAACTCATGTAACAGTCCATTCTCCTGCTGCTAGAGGAAACAGTACATAAAATATACTAAGCTCTATTTTAAAAGCAATTAGGGGACCACCTACTCAACATGGAAAGGTTCTCTAATTGTTTGAGGTCCAGCTTCTGACCTTACTCCTGGCCACCAATGGTGCCTTTTACACTCACTGTGTCATTTAGCTCATACAGAAAACTCTCAGGGAAGAACAAAATTAACTCTTTACACTGGTACCTTCTCTCTCTTCAAAAAAACCCCATTCAGTTAGGAAACCAAGCTCTTCTAGATTTCTCAAAAGAAAGGTGCTCTCCTTTTCCATACTCATCACAGCCATCTCTCAGGACATGCTCCATTTTCATTTCATTTTTCTTGAACATAGGTGACCAAAACACAATGTTCCAAAAGACATCTCTTACGAGCTTTACATTGGGGCTTGAATATTTCCTTTTCCTGTTGCAGTTCCAGAACTGCATTTGGTTTTTTCATGCCTACATCATATGGCTATTTTCAATCAGCCTAAAATCAGATGGTATATACATGTCTCCTTTTCCTCAATTGTTTCCAATAGATTAGCTTCCTGCTTATACTTTCTATTAATCTTTAAGTGCATAGGCTTGCCTTTTGTTTAACTGATTTTTTATTACTTTGTCACTTGTTTCTAAAACCTCTCAGAACTCCTCACTACCATTAGCATTTATAATTCCTAAACTAGTGAAAGAAGTGCAAAGAAGTGCAAGAGAGCAAATCCATTCTCAAGTCTTGGCAGGTAATGCACAGCAAGTTCATACTTTTGAATATATACATTTAAAAATAGAATAATCTTAGGAACAAGATCTATATATCTATTAATTTTTAAAATTATGAATAAAATCAAATGCATTTAATAATAAAATCAATTTTAAGAGGTATGGCTAATGGCACAGTGCAGTACCCTCAAGATACCTTGTAGAGTGAAACACCTCTCCTGTGACACACAATATGAATTTAGAATCCTTCTTTTGTAGCACCTATTGTCCCACTGTGGATAATGAATACGTGATCAGCCAGGATACTTTAGATAACATCATTCTAATTAGCAGGATACCAGATTACCACATAACCAAACTCCTGGTAGGTTTGTGCAATATTAACACACTGTTTGGACCACCTTTGTGTGAAAGCCACCACAATCAAACCTCACAGGAAGTTACTGAGGCATTTGTCTTACTTTTCTTAGATTTGATCGAGATCTTGGTTAGATGCAAGTGTCACCAGCAGTTTCTGAACAGACTGAAGTAACAGGAAAAAACATGTTTTTGTTAAGCTATTACATCCTAATAAACCGTGTTCTTGCTTAATACTACTGTACCTTTACTGTATAGCTCTAAAGGAAGTGTTTTGAAGCGAAACATTGAAGCAGTTCATTTCACATTTCAAATCATAGCTGTCTCAAAGAAAAGCGAAAACAGTGCTTATACCTAGAACAGCCTTCACTGCAAAGGAAGTCATCTAATCTAGGTCCATTTCTTCCCAAAGGATCATCAGGAACCATAAATATGTCCCCAGCAAAAGTGTACTGGAGCAACCTGTAAGAGAGTTTTTTCAATATTCCTATTAATGTATATTTTCTCCCCCTTCACCTCTGTAGCATAAGTTGCCTTAAAGCAGAAGATTCATAGCATACTAGGAGTCGCTGAAGCCCAATTAGTGAATACCCATTTTAGTTACAAACAACATTTGCTGTCAAAACAATTTAATGGGCAATTACGTGAATTGTTGCCATTGCACTGCAGAACATCTAGCTCTTTGACAGAAAATGTTGGGCGATGGCTTTTCTTTCTTTCTTTCTTTCTTTTTTTTTTTTTAAAAGAGACCAGGGTGGAATTTTCTAGATGATTAGAGAATATCTTCTGGTTGTTTAAACTCCACTTCCTTGCCAGGATGTTCAAACAGCTAGCTAAAACGCATACGTTACCAGAAAGCCAAACAACTAGTGGACATGGAGTTAGCTGTTTACTGATAAGAGACACAGAAGTGTTTTTTCTGGAATCATTTTGGGACAGTGGGAAATCTGCATTCACGGAAAACAGTTCAACCAAAATTTGTCTGCAAGGAGAGGATTTGGTATAGTGGAATTTCCCCAGAAGTAAAACTGATAACAGATGTTAACACAAGATCTTGAAAACCACAGACTCTGAATGACGCACTAAGCGTACTTGCTGAAGTACTGTAGAAGCACAGAACCCAGCTTGGGTAAAACTCGCTCAGAAAATACGGTAAATACCTACATAACAAGCCAACATAAGTTTCATGTTCTTCAGCTATATTATGAGAACCCAAGCTAGTTTTCAACTATTTATTTCAGCTAAACCTATACAGACCCCAGTCACTGCAATGCAGATATACCCTCAGAAGATATCTGGGAGATAAGAACTCTGAGGGATTAATGGGAAGTTTGGGCAAAGGAGATTAACAGTAGATGATACTTTCATAGTAAGAGGATCTGGTTTAACTGGAAAGAAAAAAGAAACAGGCTGCACAGGAGAAACTAATTCACAGAGAATCCACATGTCAACTCTGGGATATTTGACAGTTAAGTCGACTCATCAACACCCAAAAGACACTCAACAGTTGCAAGGAAACAGCTGCAGGCAAATATTATAAATGTTTATTATTTTGTTTAGCTATGTCTATTTGTTGTGCTACAGTAAACAGTGATCGATTCTGAAACCTTAACAGTGGACCTGTATGTCTCTTAACTATCATGTCTCTTTGAAGAAGTGACATGTAAACCAAGAAAGTCTGTGAAAACGGACCTCAGAGAGGGTATACTTTAACAGGATATAACACTGAGCTTCAGAAGGGACGCAGCTTGGCTGCTACACCAAGCTTCTATTTATGCGAAGAAATAACAGAAGTGCATTAGAGAATACACAAAAATTAGGGACATTAGCCTATTCAAGACATGATTATAAGGCCATGAATTAAGGTGATGGAACTCAGAGTCATCTTTTGGGCTCTACCAGAGTCACATGACAGACTGTCTTTATGTATTTTTTTTTTCCCCCCCTCAATTAAAGTGCCTATAACTGTACAGACAGGCAACCTTTAAGCTTTCTCAGAAACCCGAGCAGTTACCTTTTCTGAATAATTTCTCTCCAGGCAAGTGATTCTGTCACAAATTCTCTGAAGTTATCATTAGTCACAATAACACCTCCCGTTCTATCAGCAAGATGTAATAAAAATCTGTAACATTCATTTCAAAGACAGTTAAGATAGTCTGCCTTGCTCAAAATTGTCCAAAGGTCTAGAAAACTAAACATCTCCATCATTCAAAAGGAACATATTTACATGAAAACTTGAAAACAAACATTTTAATTACCAAGAAATTACTCGATTTTGACCTACCATATAAATTTAAACAGTAATGCTTTAGATAGCATTAGTTTTAGTGCAGTAGAGTCATTATGGAAGGCTAAAAGGACACAAGATTCTGTAAGTGTTTGTAGAGGTAAATGGTATGCTTTACAGAAGAGTACAGTATTTCATACGCATTCCAATCCAAGTTTATTTCCACATACTACTTTTGCTTAACATTAATGTCCTTGTTCTGCAAGATAGTTATACATGTTACTTGCTTGGTCTATCAACACTTGTCAACATGAGTACTGCTATCATTTTTTTTGTTAAATAATTAAGACAAATGGTAACTATTGATTTATTAATAAAAAACATGATTTGTTTATCTGTCTGAAAATAAGCTTTTTGCTAGTTTAAACACTGCATGGAGACTATTTTAGTAGAGAGTTAATGGATTTTTTTTTTTAAAGGAGGCATGTACACTTTTGAGCACAAGTGCAAGTATATTAACACAACACTGATTTCAAAAGAAATCTCAATTGTACCTACCGCACCTATAGAGCATGCTACATGAAAGGTGGGTGTATATAAAATATTACAGCTATAAACGTAGTGTGGAAAAAACCTCCAGCTTAGCTGCCTTATACACACTTTTGTTTTTTGCTCTAACTTTATTACATATTAACAGATCTGAGCTGCTGTATTTTAACAAGGAAGATATATAAAGTGTAGTGCACTTAGTTCATCTTTTGCACATCAAGTTTTGCAATCAGGTACATGACTGTGCAATCTAACAAAAACAGGCATACCCATGATACAAGAACTTGATGATTTTGTAGTTAAAAAAATAAAGTAGGAATGATTATTAGTTTAGAAGGCAGAAACTGAGGTCCAGCGAACTGCAGCTAGCTGCCAAATGCAATTTCAAAGCTGCAAACTGCTTATCCATGCAGAATTAGGAAAGCTGGCTGTGGAAAGAACTTGCTAGCATGCTCTTCTAACTGTGCCTCGAGACTGGGAAAATTCAGTAATAGCTATGTAATCACTAGGGGACTGCCCTCTCCCTCAAACCCTCCATACACCTAAAGCTTACTGCTGTCTTGTTTGCTGAAAGGTGATCCCCAAATTTTGAAGTTGAGCTCTGTTGCTGGAAATAGCTTGGAAATTTACTAGTCTAAACATTGTTACAAACAGACTGATCCAAATACCTGCCACAAGGATATGAAAACACACACAGAACAAAATAGTAACTATCAGTAGCTGATTTATACTAACGTTCTCCAAAGCTAGAGACCATTCAGGGATAAAACTATGATCAGGGAAGCATAAAACATTATTAGAAAACTTGTTTCTTTCTCAAGGCAAATGATGAAATTTGAAATGGATTCACTTAGCAATTTTTTTGTTAAAATTGCCATGAAAATTTTGCTATTTTCCATTAATTTCTGAAAACTGTATGTACAAAATTGTTACAAAATTACATATTTTACTATCATAAGAAACAGATTTCTAGATGTAACAGATGTAAAGCTCAGACATAAGTTGGATGCATATCTCCTTTCTAAATAGGCTGAAGAACTGGCTAATTCTATCAAATATGAAGTATTAATGTTACAAACATGAGTCAGATGTTTAAAAAGACTGTAACACTACACATGTTCCATACCTGTCATCATGAGCAGCAATTCTTGCTCCCAAAACCATCCTTGCAGGGGTTAAAGACAATATTCCAACATCCTGGAGTTGTGTTAAGAAATGCTGCTCTGTTAAAACATGAAACAACTGTTCAGTTTTAAAAATAAAAACTTTTCTCTAAGCTATTTAGAGATTTGACAATTAGTCTGAGATATAATTAGCAGAGAAGGTGCACTATTTCTCTATTATACTACAGGAYTGGCCTGTTGACTGTTAGAGATCTGCTAATACTATAAAAATGGAAGAGGTTGAAACCAGAAATTTAAGATTCTCTAGTAAAAAAAATGGCCTCCACCTATGGCATGTCAGCTGGCCTGTAAAGCATTTCTGAGAGTGTCCTAAGCTGTATATTGAAATAAAAAGATGCATGCCGAGCAGCCAGAACTCTCATGCTTCAGTTTTATCAAGTATTTCTTCTCTATTTTATTCCCAGAAGTATTCAATTAGTTATAACTTAGTTTAATAAAGAAAATGRTAATTAAAAAAACATAAGGAAATTATTTGCCTCACCTGTAATGGAAGGATCACGTCTTGTTCTCCACTGTGGAACAAATACAGTAATATTTCTGTGGCCACGTTTCCAAAAGTAATCAACAGCTATTGCAATTCCTCGACAGGAGAAGAATTTCCTTAGACCATGACTGGAGGAGGGGGGAAGAACAGAAGTGTCACCTGTGACTTAACTCAAAAGCCTTTCCAAAGACAGACAGGCATATCGCTCAGTGCACTTTGAGTTTTGTGGGCAGAACTACATTTCAGTCACCAGAAGAACTGGGTTTTCCTTTAAAAGAGGCTGATAATGATTGTTTCAGAAATCTATTGATTATAGATTAAAATGATCAGCATCCGATCCATGGTAGTTCCAAATACAGTCCTACTATGAAACAAAACACCTTTGGCTCAACTGGTTCCGAAGGATTAGATGGGAGGATAAATTCTCTCATTAGCTAAGATATTAGGGCCTCCTTTCCCTTTATTTCCACAATCTGAGCTGTTGTTTTCAAGCAAAATAATGCAATTTCTTTAAAGAAAGACTTTCAAAATACTGTATTTCAGTGGTAATCATTTCTTCCTCTTAAAGGAGTAAGATGCTTATTTCTTCCTATTTTTGCAACTTAAGTGGCTTTCCAGAAAAACTAATAAACAAYTGCCTAATGTGAACAGTATTGCGATTGGAATTGATGACCTCCTGAGGTCCCTTCCAACCTGAATTATCCAATATTCCAATATACCTACTTAGCAAAGGGCAAGAAGTCCTTCCTTAGTTATTTACTGTCTAACCAGGTTCTAAGAACTGGGATTCAAGAGAATGAAGCAAATAGGAATCTTAAAATAAGACGCAGAAGACCAACTGAGAACTACCTCCAGAATAAAAGCCTATAAAACACCTAATAGCAAGTTACATAAAGCTAACTCCTGTTTTAATTCAGAAACTTTTCCCTCACATTTATTTTCCTAAATTAGAGGCCAGGCTTAGAAAAAACAAAGACATGCTTAGTTAGAGAAGGTATTTATGTTGATTGTAATAAAACTACAATTGAAAATAGCATAAACAGACAAAGCATTTCTTACAAAAAAGTACATATTCCACATTTTGAGTTAGATAAGTGACTAAAGTGATTTACATAGTAATTGATCAAGTGGTACTCATTTTAGATTGGTCTTATAATAGTGTATAGATAATGTATTACATATAATATAATATGTAATATAATGTGTAATAGTAATAAGCCTAATAATAAGCCTTACTATTTTTGAGTGAAATCTTATCTTTAAATCCCTAGTTTAACCTACCAGGAAAACTTCTGAACAGAGAATTCTTTAAAACATTTCCATGCAAATGTTTTACAGTAAAATACAACATTTGGCAACATTCAAGGACCCTTTTCTAGTTTTCTAAACTCAGTTTGAAATAAATGTATCAAAATATAAATCTAGAAGGTTCTCCAACTGAGTTGGAGGGGAGTGTTTTATGCAGAAGGGCAAAAAACAAATAAATTCAATCAGAACTGTAAAAGGGGGAAAATCTGACCTATTAACTCATTGAGTTTCTGGAAAAAAAAAAATCCTATGCTGTACTTGCCCTAGTAAAATTAAGTGTTCTTTACATCAAGAGCAGTCAAAGAAATGCAACAGTCACAGAGGATTTACCCCTCATAAATCTTCTAAGTTCTGAAATTAAAACACAGTCCTAATCTTAAACTTTATATTTTATTTAAGTTAGGTATGTTATTCAATGAACTAGAAAACTTTGTTCAATACTTTTATTATTTTAATGGCTCTCAGTTGGACCTCAGGGGAGACGAAGAACTCAATGCTCATGTTGCAAACTATGCTTTCTCCACTTCTCCATTCTCCTATTTCAGAACCTTACACCTGCTGAACTGCACGTGACAATATTCTTCATTTAAAATAAAAACATCTATTCAAGGGTTGTCTTATCTTCAAAACATCCATCTCAAAAGACTGTATCTGTTCCCCTGTACCCACTGTAAACACATACTACTGATTTCAGCTATCCCAGATCTTTAAAAAATCTGTGATAACCCTAAAAAGGTATTTCTGAAGTTAAAGAAGAGATGATCATAAGCCACACAAAGCAGTAAACAGCAGAAGCCTAGGCTTTCTAAGGATTGATTTCCAGGGCACATCCAGTTTTCCTTTTGATTCTGTAACTAAATTAAGAAAAGCATGTACCATGATTTACAAATTATTCTAGCAACATACAATTCCATCGACTAATTCCTTTACTCTGTTGCAAGTTTCTTCAATATTTTATTAAATTTTAATTTAAAAGGACTAAACGCCTATCTAAATATTTCAATCTACGTCTAAAGGCCTATTTTCAGCATAGAAGAAGGGGCAGAAGAAGGGGTAAAATACTTGTCAGTGGTTAGAGTAAACTCTAGGCATTCTGTCATTCAACAAGCATATTGAAACTACAGCTGGCAGGCCTACGCTACGATTAATGTATCAATGTACAGTTTTTACTAGGCTGTATATGTCAGAAAGAGAAACATTCAGCTTCTTGCAGTCTTCCAGAGCTAAGCTACAAAGTAGGTTGAGATTCTGAAGCCCATTCAGTCTTAGTCCAAGCATGCAGGCAAAGCATTAATTCCTTCAAAAAAAGCAGGACACTTAGGAGACCAAAATACATAGGAATAGAAGCAGATATCCATACCCTTAAGGATCTGGGAAGCAAAACCGATGGCCTAAAAAGAAAACAATTCTTCACTTTCTAACATGAAAGAAAATACTGAGGCTTTATTTAGCCAGAAGGAAGCTGCAAAATAACTATGTAAAAAACCCCCAAGCCTCCCTGCATTGAGTATTTATTAGGACATTTAAACATCTCAGCRGTTCTGCTATTTTTGGTCAAATTTTCTGTCTTTTGATTTTCATAAGCAGAGTTTTCATTTGGCTGAGAAGCAGGAGGCAGATGTTATAGAATCACATTTGGGGAAAGCACACCAAGGACACCAGGCTGCTGTGCCCTACAGGAGCCTCATAGCCTTCAGAGAGCTAAGCAGATGTTTATTCACCATCTTTTAATTGATTGGTTTCAGATTGTGTTTGGTGGTTCTTAAAATACAACAAAAGACACCAAAAAAGCATGCTTCATCATACTGTACTCCGTATCTTCTGACATGTGATATACCTCCTTGTCTGCTGGAAGAACTATATATTTTGTCTTGCAACAGAATGTTGAGTTTAACAGTTGCAGATGAAACATGTAGATGAAGAAAATCTACCTTTAAAAAGCAGACAAAGAGGATGTGGCGTTTGTTATTTTCTACATGACCCCAACAATTTGTCTTTCTTTTCTATTAATACACATTTGGGAAATCATTCTAAAAAGTTCAAGGTAGCTTATGACTCAAGTCATGACTTGCACTTTTACATCACTATTTTCTACATAACAGAGTCTGAACAATGAGGAAATAAGTTTGCTTTAAAAGCTATTTACCGTAACAAAACATGCTTTCAAAACATGGTGGTACAGAGACTTTCTGGACAGATGGTTCTATGACTACACTACTAGATCCTTGCTCCTCAAATTGCATTTCAAGCTAATAGTCTTTGAAAAAGTTGTTTTTGTTCGGAATAATGGAAAACTGTTCCAGGAAGAACGTGTACAAACACACATGAAGCCTGTGAATAAAACAGACAATGCAAAATACATTTTTTATGTGAAAGAAATTTAGAACACTTTCAGAAATATTCCTGAATGCACTGTATGACTAGGAATTTCAAAGTGTCTGCTGGTAGTCTATGTAAGGTATCAGCAAATACCAGAGTATCAAAAAAGAAATCATCAGGTTATGACTACCTGTAGAGGGAAGAATTTGAAATTTATTCCCCAGTCTGCTGAAATAAGAGTATTAACAGTTCTACTAGTTCTACTTAATGAAAGTTTCTGTAATGTACTTCTGAATTCTGTCTGAGTGGAGATGTCGTGAAAAAAGGAGTTAGAAGTATTTATTTTCCCTAACAACTGCTTAAGTTTTGCTATTCCGTGAATGTTGGTTAAAAAAAGTTTAGGAGTTATAGTAGATCCATCATAGCCATGAAAGAACAATACCTAAAGATATCTTTATCTAGGTCCATGAAACTTGAAGCATGCAATCATATTTTTTCCATTAACACAACTGTGTTTGTGTGTACAGAGACACACAGATCTGTGTTCTTATATTTACTTCTGGGAGACCATACCAGACATTAAATTCATTTTAGGACAGGTTTAGACATTATTTTCTAATTATGGTATATAAAATTAAAAATAGCTCTTTCAGGAGAAGTTTATTTTCTTCCCTAAACAGCATTTAAGCTTCTTTTGGGAAGCATCGTTCATCTAATAGCTAGGAGTAGACAAGATTTGATACATATACCTTAACCAGCTAGGAGTGTTTTCCTTAGCATAAGAGCATCCTATGGAATTGATGGGACCACTGGCAGCACTCTGGCCTACTCTTAGAAAAATATCCTACTCAAGAATTAGTTTCAACCAAATCTAAGACAGCATGGTTGTAATAAGGCTCTTCAGCATTTTCAGTGTTTAGGATTAAAGTCTGTGCTTTAAAAATATTAAAGTGTTTAAGATATATGGCCTATTCTCTCTCTACTCTATCTCGAGATAGAGATTGGTCTATGTCAGATTTATTATTATTTTGCTTAAAGTACTCCATTTGGGTTCTGCAACAAGTTTTCAGATTGAAAACTAATTATTATACTAGATAGGTTTATGCGTTTTCAGCAGAGGAACTAAAAAAAGTTTTAAATAGCAAGTTCTTATAGCAAATTTACTCCTGCTTATTTTCACATTGACCAATGGAGCAGCAGGACAGTCAACTTGTTCTTAAAAACTACCACTTCCTTATTAAGAAAAAGAAATATTGCATTTGTCACTACTTACACTTTCATATTCCAAAACTACAAAAAAGTCCCAAAGCAAGCAGTGACAAACCTTTTGACATGTTTGCTTGCTCAAATTACTTATTATAAAGAGAACAAATCCAAGCTTCTTCTTGGCTAGAGAAGAGCCATCAATTCAAGGATAGTTTTGACAAGACTAATGTTAAAATGAACCAAGGCAAACAAGAAATATGTAAGAGATATACGTTTAAATTGTTTTTTTTGTTCCAGTTAGTGTGATCAACCAATACACCACTACAATGGGAGAAGGCTCAGAGGAGATGGGCAAGGTGCCCATGAAGCTCAGGAATATGTAGAGTGTGACTGACCACAGCTGTTGCACCAAAAGCTGACTTTATCTCAACACAAATGGGACTGGGACCTGAGGGTGGCCTTTGTTTTAGRTGAACAGTTATGTCAGTGGATCAACTGATGTAAATGTTTCTTCCTGAGTTGATCAGAAGAGTGCGAATGTCTCCCTGAGTTAGCCAGACCAGCATGGGGGGAAGTGTATACGTGGCTCAGCCCAACATAGAGTATAAAAACCGAACAACTAACAAAAGAATTTTGAAGAGAGCGACGGGCTTGAACTGGCTTCAGCTCATGTATTCCTTCCCAGCGACTGGGGATGCCCAGCATCATGACACTGAGTGTATTATAGAGACTGGTAACGGGGATTGCATTTGTATTGTGATTGCTGTATATTGCAATTGCTGTATTTTCATAAGCGCAACTTGTATTGTGATTTCAGCATACTGCTGTATTGCTCTGCTAAATCAAAAATCCCRTGTAACATCAAATATCTTCAAAGTAAATTTTGATATTAAACATTACACTCTCTGTGTGTGGAATATCTAAAAGAATATGTTCAGAGAGCACTGGATTCTAACAGTTAGTTATGATAGCAAACTTAAGGCAGTACCTGGCCTTGCCTTCAAAGGCTGTCTACAATAGAAACACTGAAAAGAAGGAATCAAAAAATTATGTACAATGACAGAAATCCCTGCATGAGTCAATAAAATGGATTTCTTGATCTTTTGAGTATTAATTGTGCCCATTTCATAGTTTTGGTTTTTTTTAAATGCACACTGCCTTGTCAGCCAATCATTTAAAATTATCAAACAGCCTTGTAACTTCCTACTATCATTTGCATATGTTCTTTCAGGTGTCAGGAGATTAGAAGACAAAACGTGTGCATGCGTACATACAGTTCCCTATACTGCAAGTTTTTTGAAGTGGATTGGTATGTTTTCATTGCATGTCTACATTTGTAAATAAAAATAACAGGGCCTGAGCACTGTCCTAGCAGAAGAGTCATCTATAGAGCATCTGCTAAAAGAATTTCTAGGTTTTCTTTTATGCACAGTATCTTGGCAGAGAACTGAGAATGTATAACTTTAAATAAGTCAGTCATAAACACAAATGCCTTTACTAAGCAGAGAATAAAAACTACATCAAAATTCTTGTATGTTAGAAATTAAAATGAGTATTATGAATCTCATGTCATCTCCAATTATCAAGTCTTACCATATCTTGCCAATGCAGCCATTACCAGTATCTGAAAAACCTTGCTGAGTACATGAATTGTTGTTCACCAGAAAGCTAGCTAGCAAAAACTTAGTGTTATATACATGATGGCAATCTCCTCTTCCCAATTTAAGTTTCTCGAACTTTTTATAAAGAGAAATAGCTCAAAATAGTGATACTTACGAAATTGCAACATTGCTTCCATCAATAATGATATGTTTTAAATATGGTTTCCCAGGTTCATTTTTCAACTCCAGTCTGTATGGCTTTTTCAGAGAATCCATAAATCTTTGAACCCCAGTAACTGAAGGATCAATATGACGTCTGCATGGTCCCACTGTCTCTCTATCAGGATTTAAAGTGTTTCTTTGTGAAGACAATACAGGGTCTGGGGGAGGATTTTCAAATTTTGAAATTTGGGAAGGGCGCTGTTTGAGAGGTCTCACTTCAGAAGAGCTGCAGTGTCCTAACTGGTCCTCAAGAACAGGATGACTGTTCTGTACAGCCGAGAGCCCTGCAAATTTCTGCCGAACTGCAGTTTTAGTCTTAGCTGACATATGCTGCACATCTGAGCTCCCTCTGGCTACAAAATCAACAGTCTTTGGAGCACCAGCCAGTATAGTGCTGCAAGTCACAACACCATCAGTTTCTATATCATTTGATCTTGAACTGCAATTCTTACCAGGGGAATAAATGTCTCTCTGTTTACAACATATACCTGAATTTTTACTGGAAGGGGAGGCAGGTTTGCATACAAGCACATGCATTTTACCTTCTGCATCAACTTGTGCATTTGGTAGTTCTCTTATTTTGTGATGTTCACTTTTTATATCCTTTGAAGTATGACCAGATTTAAGCAGATTTTTATTGCTAGAAATTTCTTTGTCTTCTTCAGTTTGTGAATGATTTGCATTACCTCCTAATAAAGGATTTATAGCTCTAAGCTTTTGAGATGACTGTTCGTGTTCTTTCTGAAATTTTAGATTTTCCTTTTCAATTTCTTCTAGCAATGTTAATGGTTCCACAGATTGTCCCAGGATACCAATAACTTTTTCTACAATATTTTGGGAATAGCCCATTGTTCTGAAAAAGTTCACAAGAATCTTATATTCCATTTCCTCACTGATATCGTCGCCTTCTTTAATAGAGAAACTGGGATCATCCGATTCACTGCAGCTATCTGAAAGCAGATCAATAACTGAATCCTTGTTGGAAGGATCGTGGGGTGAGGAAGACTTAAATTCTTGATCATTTTCTAAAGAAAACTGTTTTTTAGGAAGCCTTTCCTCAGCATCAGAAGACCTTCTTTTACAGGATTGTCTTTCTTTAGAAACCACAGCCTCTAATGGAGGCACAACATTTATGGGAACAAAACTTGTTTCAGGAGCATCAGAAAACACAGTGTCCATTTTCTTTGTAAGCTCAGTTACAGGTGTTCCAGCATTGTTTCTTGCTTCCTCACCACCTGCTCTTCCATCTCTGTTCATAACAATTACTTTGGAGGCTTTATTCTGTAAAAGCTCTGTTTGGCTTTCAGAACCTGTAAGATCTATGATATCGCTCTCTACTTCACAACATTCACTTTGTGTGAGAGTTAGAAGTTCTCTTTTTAGTGAGCTAGGCAAGATCAATAAGTCCATCGTATATTTATCTGCATGTGCTTCCACAAATTGTCTGAATTGCTTTTTAACTTCTGGTTCATTGTCGCTTAATAAGCTTTCATTATTTTCAAAAAGCTTCACAAATTGCTGAACATGACTTTGAGCCATAACAACAGCTTCTGCACCCCCCTTAATACTGAGTAATCCTATTTCCAGCACTGTTATGTCAGCACAGGTGTCCTGAATAAGACAGTTGAGAAACAGGCTCTGTGCACCAACAAAAATGCAGTGCATGTCCTTTGGGTAGTACTCCTTTTCTTCTAGTTCAGGTTCACAGAGTCCCTTAATATACTCCTAAAGGGAGAGAAAGACAGCAAAGTAAACTACTTTCATTTGTAAAAAGCTTATATATATATATATATATATATATATATAAAAAAACAGTTTTGCTTAGGTCAATAATGGACAAGTACAGTAGCAAATAAAGCCAGCTTAGTGAAAGAAATATAAGAAAATAAAAACTGCCAGCAAACTGGATAACAGATAAATATAGATATTTGAAATTAGTTTTAAATAGATTTCATAGAAGACTTTCTTTGGCATAATATTGTTTATAAATAAATTTAATCAAAACTGATAGTAGCATAGTATCTGAGTTGTAGTTCAAACACACCACATTTTGTACTTAATGAATGCAAAAATTTCTTACCATTCTTGATATCAGAGCTCTCACTATGTTGAAGCACTTAGGCTCATATATAGACAAAGCGCAGACACTGCCATTTCTGCCTCAAATTTAAGAAAGGCTGGATGGTTAAAATTCTTGTATCTGCAATCTGAAACTTTATTCCTAATATTTACGCAATACGTAACTCACTCTCTTTTGGGTTCCAGAATGCTATGCTATACACAGAATTCAGTTAAAAAGATTGATTAGCTAAAATAGAAACAGTTTTCAATTACTATGCTTCTTTTTTACTTTATGAGGCTAAGTCATTTCAAAGAGACCTTGATTTTTGACATAGTCTTTAGTATAAGAAATGCAAGCATTTATTGTTTAAAAAGACAAATCTAGAAAGATCTATTTTACCATCCTCATTCTCTGGTCATGAACAAATTCCTTGCACCAGAGTAACTCTAGTCCATAAAACTGAACTTGTAAAAACAGTTTACTAAAGGAAATTTCCAAAGAGGGGCCATCACAATGGTAACTATTCCATTCTTTTAAATAGTTATTATATGTTAGCTATCCTATACTTATTAATGACCATAAATATAATAAATAATAATAATAAATATTAAATCAAGCACATTCATTCTATGGCATGGCACAATATAATTAGCAGCCACAGTAGCATTCATTGAAAGATCCGCTATAGAAAAATTACGCTAAAAAACCAAACACGTTTCTAGTGTAACAATGAGACAACTTTCAAACTTAAAACTGCTTCAAGAGATTACACTATTGAAATGCTAACTGAAACTAAAACAGAGTTTAAAAACCATAACAACGTGTACATGTTAACTTTGAAGTGTTTAATGATTACTATTTTGTTCTACTCAGTATGCTACTTTAAGACATATAAATCTAACTCAAACAATTTTAACATAGTTACAGTCAACCCCTATCAGGGTTGTCCTTTCTTTAGGAGACAAACACATACACTATCTGAACACTGACAGATTTTATTGTTAATGGAATAAAATATTCTGTATTTTAAACTACAACTGACAAAAAGCATCTACTTACAATGGGTATTTATAACCTAAAAGAAAATCACACCCAAAAAGCCTCACAGCAAGCAAGCTTTTCTCATGAAGCTTTGAAATACAGTATTTTAAAAGAGCAGGTGATACTGACAAATGATTAATACACTCCAGAATCAAGCTGTTTTTGTGTTAAGCATGTGAAGGAAAGAATCATTGGAAATGTGTTTCATAATAGATAAACAAATAAATCACATTATTATTTTCTGCTACCTAGAAGTTAACCATGGGTAGAGCAAATTCACTACATTATCTTGTTCGAAATATCTTGTCAAAAACAGTATACTATATCTTCTTTCAGGTAGCATTGTTTTTCCCCAAGCTCTCTCTTTTTGCACTTCACATCATGTAAGGTAGCAAAACCAGTCTAGAGACTGCAGTAGTTGTATCTGCAGAAAATCCAAGTATACCAAGTTTTATTATCTTTCTTTCTGTGTGGAAATTAAGCTTCTCTTTTAAATAGAATTGAAAACCAGTACAAGAAAACGAACAATGTAACACTACTTTCTAACATCTGAGTTACATTAGCACAAATAAGGCAAGATGCTTCAAACTATTAGCACAAACTGCTGTTGTTGTAACAAGATCCAAAGGACTACTTTTTGCATCTTAGTCATCACATGACTGTTTTTGCAGAGCAATAGGACAACGATAAAGTAATTGTAAAAGGTTATTCAAGATCTGGGAAATTGCCCTTACATTTATTAAACAGCACTGAAGCCGAAATGAGTGTATTGCTTGTGATTGATGAATTAAAGCACAAATTTCTATCACAACATTTTTCAAGGGAGACRGTAACAACGTTCAAACTTTCTAATCAATAAGCTTTGCTTCCCATCCAAGAGACAATAAGGGAAGTCAAGTCTCCCGGACCCTTTCAAGTATTTGAGGTAGGAATGCAGACAGCAACAGCGATCTCTGAGCTTGTTCAGTACAGGTCAATATAGCCAAAGAGCAACCTTGTTATCATAATTTCTCCAAACTGGGTTCAAACTAATAACTAGAATCGAAAAGCATTACTATCCATTTCTGAAACATACAATTACCAAATAGCAAATCTTAGGCCATATAGTTGAAGGAGATTGTAAAGATTTTTGGATAGCTTTTAACAGTGGGCACAGCTGGTAAAAAGTTAGAGAAAAAAAATATTTCCAACTACTTCACTGTTGCCTCATGCTTACAGAAGTTTTCTGAGCTGTTGTATTCCAGACCCAAATAAGTAAAACTAACATTGGTACTTTACCCAATAGTGAGACAGTAATTGCAGCTTATCTTCTATGAAAAATGTGTTTTACTTTTGAAAATTAAGACAAGAGCTACACAAAGGATAGGAGGGAATCGTGAAGGACTCCATCTTCATTAAAGACTTTAAATTTATCTTGCTAGGAAAACTGAAGTGCTCTGTTTCACCATGTCTTTATGTATGCCTTGGCATAAGTTGTGTTTTAACCCCCTTCTCTTTCAAGACTCAACTAATGCCTAACTTCTCCTTTGAGATATTTAACACAAGCCCAAGGAAGTGGAGTTGACTACTAAATCTCAAAAAATAAAGCTTATGATGCATACTTGCTGCTCATAGTACCTGCATATGATTTTTTTTCTCCAAATTGATGTTTAAATGTTTACATTCAGTTTTTTTGTAGAAGAGTTCTCTTCTCTCCTTGTGTTTTCTTTTACTGTTATTTTTCTCCCCTAAAAAGGGAGGGATTTAAAGAGGGAAGGACTTGTAGTAAGACAGCTACTGAAATCTGAACAAAATGCAGTACAAGTTTACACTGCTGCTTTGTTTCCTTCAGCTATAGGCATTCTTATTATGATACCTATAACATTTCACCAGGAAGTACTCATATCTAGTTCTCAACAGCTAATATTGGACAGAAGCCAACAAGAACCTGCTCAGACTCTAAGAAAACACACACACATACACGCATACTAATTAAATGACAAATCCCTAGTTTTCTGTCACAATACAGTCACTGCCTCCTGGAACACCACTACAAGTCAGCTAACATTGTTTTAATTATTAGGTTATATAATTGGCCTCAGGGCAGAAGTAGGCAATTAGTAGAAGTAGGCAAAAAAATTGTTTAAATCCAGTAAGAACTCAACTGTATCTTAGAGGAAGCAGATACAAAAATTAGTACCTTTTTGCTGGGAGACAAGGCCAACACAGGATTCAAGACAAAGACTGTTATTAGCGTACAAACATTATATTCTTGTTATTATGTTACTATGCTGTTCTGTTATTATTCCATATTATAAGAAACTGGGTTGTTATAAGTAAGAAGAAATATACCAGGACAATACATGCAGTGGGTAAACTCTACTAACATGCCTCAGCCCTGGCTGGTTATACTTTTATAACTCTGCTAATAACATGCTAAAAGCATAGCATGGTCTCCTTAAAAATGTTTTGCTAGAAATATTTTGTATGATTGTAGGAACACAAGCAAATAGAAAATTGAAATTTGCTATTTTTCAGATTTTAATTTTTGGGGGTGGGGGATACCGTATTGAAGCTGCCTGGACAGGAAGAATATCCTTTTATGATGCCTGTAACAGCTTCTGGAGTTTCTGAGCCCAACTATACAAGCGAATCGGTTTACAGTCAATTTCTGAGCCAATTAAGTTCAACAACCTTAACATCTGAAATATTTCACACAAGGAAGTCTTATGCACTACACAGTTAAGGAATCAAGGTTTTGAAAATGGATTGCCAAGTCCAACAGTGAATTAAGTCCCCAAATAACTTGTTAAGAATCCCCACTAAAATAAGAAAACAGGTATCAAGGTTTACTTTTTGAGAGCTACTTTCTGAAGAGACAGCGCTCCCAATCCCATTTTTGTCATATGATTCAAACAGATATACTGTTCAAAACAGATATATAGGTCCACTATGAATAATATTAATTAAGTTATTACAGCTGAGCCCCTGAAGAGCATTAGCTACACAAAGGATTTAATAAAATAATTATCTGAAAATTACTTCACAGCAACTAGTGTCACAACCAAAGTCACAAACAGAAAAGACTAGATAGTTTTTTCTTTTCCCCCTTCAGTTTAGTGTATTTCTCTTCTTTTTAACAATACATTCAACCTAACTACTCCAGCAAACAGCCTGGTGAAATAGTCTGGATCTGTCAACATCTAAGCTTCTATGCTTAAACTGTGAGCAAGAATTCCGTTAGCAGGCTACTAAATGCCACAGAGGAATTATGTTTATAAAACAATCATGAAACACGGCAATACCCAACCACTTTCTAGCGATTTCTTGACTTAGGGAAGAAAAAGGAGGAAGAGAGAGACACATTCCGATCGCCTTTACGAATACTGAGACCAGTCCTGCAGGTATCGGAAGCCCTCCCGCTACCGCACAGGCGGGTCCCCAAACCACCGCACGATTAGGCGACCCGATACCGCAGTCACGATGAACTTTGCACTTCTGCGTTTGCTGCCCTTCGTTTCCACCCTTCTGTCGACACCCCCGGAGGCACCCCGGCACCCGGGACACACCTGTTTGCCCAGGCAGGACAGTTTCTGTTTCCTCCCGAAGCAGTGGCGTTTTTCGCCCGTTCTTCCTCCTCCTCCCTCCCGCCCGGCCGCCCCGGCGCCGAGCGGCACCGCAGGG